>NC_072734.1:24592984-24892984 GCF_026930045.1 Uloborus diversus | reverse complement strand
GCCCGAATATTTTCTGAAATTCAAGCCTTAAAAATGCGATTATAAGGCCATATTTTGTAACATTAGGCTCAGTAATTTTTGAAATTAAAGCTCCAAAAACGCAATTTTAAGCGATTTTCGATGTTGTTGAGTTTTTGGGGACTTTCAGCTAGAAATATCGCGAAATTGAAGATCTGGATGCGAAATTTCAGATGCTCCATAATGCTTTCGATGGGTATGTGTGTGTGTGTGTATGTGGGGGGGGGAGTTCAGAGGAGAAGAATTTTAAATATTTTCTTATTCTTAGACGAACTGGGAAAAAAGAAAAGAAATAGGACGGGGGTGGGGTAATAGAGCTAGCTGATCAATAAGCTGTAACTATTGAATACTTTTTATACAAAAGAAATTTCACTCATTAATTTCTTTCAAAAAAATAAAATAAATGAATTTGAAACATGAAGGATGTCGGATAATTGCAACAGTTTCAAATCTTTGCGTGCGTTGAGAAAATCGACGATCAGGCACTGCTCAAATTTGTACAATCATTTTGTATAAGGCCCCGACAGAATTCTCCAATCGGGCCCCGCATTTTCTAAGGCTGGCTCAGTGCAGTCTCCCCTTCACGCACTATTTTTATTACTTTTGTGTCTGTTGTATTCAATAAGAGCTTCAATTGAAAACATAAACATTTCTTATAACTTCTGAGAATTTTGCGAGGTCCTATCTGCGCGAGGCCGTCGGCAGTCGCCGACGCCTAGCGCCGCCACTGCCTGGAAAAAATTATAATGAAAACAGATTACGTCTTAAAATACATGCCGAGTGCCAAACTATAATGTTGCCATCTAGCAACCATGCTGCCAAAGTTTTCATCAAACCTTCCACCAGTCACATGATGTATCCATGAACCAATTTTTTCATCAGCAAGTCTGAGAAAGCTTGGTCTAGTCTTATTATTAGTCTATGGTGTTTCCGGTTTCTTTGTTTAGATTTGCAAAGAAAAATACCTCTCACGCAGACGCTGGAATCAACAATTGAAGCTAATAAATAAAGATCGCCAAATTCACAATTATCGAAATCTTCCGGTTATTTGGCATTACATCGTATGACCTTAGGCTCTTGGCGTATCAATGGGGTGAAAAATTGGGGAAAAAATCACAGCTTTAACAAAGAAAAACAAATAGCTGGTAAAGATTGGATACTCGCATTCAAATCTGGCCATCCTCAAATTGCACTTAGAAAACCAGAAGCTACGAGTGCGGCTCAAGCAGCTGCTTTCAAAGAAGTTAATGTTGGAAAGTTTTTTGATCTATTGACCCGTATTGTAGATGAGAATAAATTGACACCAGCAAGAATCTATAATTGCGACGAGACTGGGGTGTCAATAGTACCAAAGAATAGATCAAAAATTCTCGCTTTAAAAAGTAGGAAGCAAGTTGGTTGCCTGACGTCCGCTGAGAGAGGCCGCACTGTCACCATCGAAGTTTGTTTTAGTGCTGCTGGAGAATACATGCCTCCCCTTTTTGTATTTTCTCGCGTCCATGCAAATAATCAGCTCATGAACGATTGTTCACCGGGGGCTTGGGCTGAATACCATGCAAGTGGTTGGATGTAGTCAGGAATATTTTTCTCTTTGTTTAAGAAATTCGTCACATGGAGTCGAGCAAGTAAAGATGCACCAGTTTTACTTTTTCTTGATGGTCACTGTACACACACAAAAAATATGATTGTGATTGGTTATGCGATAGAGAAAGGTGTTATCTTATGCTTTCCACCACACTGTACATACCGTTTACAACCATTTGATGTGAGTTTCATGAAACCACTAAGTGTATTTTACGATCAAGAGATGGCTAATTGACTTCGAACAAACCCTAGTCGTGTGGTTACACAGTTTCAGATAGCAAAACTTTATGGAAACGCCTTTGTAAGAGCAGCAACTATGACAACTGCAGTAAATGGTTTCTGGAAGACTGATATCTGGCCACTCAATCCAACTGTATTTGGCGAACACGATTTCGCACCGACTGAAACTAAAAACCGAGAACTTCAGCTTATGGTGGCCCATCGTCCCGAATCTGTAACTAATGAAACTACAGAACCGACGGGCAACGGTGCTGATGCTGTTTGTGTTCAAAATCCTAAACATGCGGGTAGCCAAGGCTCACTTATTTGTACACCCTCAACCCCTCGTACAATTGAGGTATTGTCGAAGATTGTATATTCTCCAGAAGATATTTCACCAGTACCAAGCTGCAATTCATTCAAGAATGTGAAAAAGCCTCGCAAACGTGGAAAAACTGCGGTTATCACGGAATCACCATACAAAAATGATCTACAAAATGATGTAATTATGAAGGTTGAAAAGGAACGGAAGAAAATAGAAAAGTCTAAGCAAAGAAAGAAGAATATGGAAAAATCTAAACAGAAAGAGCCAAAGAAAATAAAGAAATCTAAACAGAGTGAGGAGAAAAAAATGGGAAAATCTAAACAGAGTGAGGAGAAAAAAAAATAGAAAAATCTAAGTAGAGAGATAAGAAATTGGAAATATCTAAGCAGGAGGAGCCGCAGAAAATTGAAAAATCTGAGCAAAAAGAGGAGACAAAAATGGGAACCTCTAAGCAGAGAGAGAAGAAAATAGAAAAATCTAAGCAGGAAGAGGAAAAGATCGAGGAGCTAAAGAAGAAAAAACGAAATGTGAAAAGGAATTTGGAAGAAATATTTTCATGGACCTCATCAACTAGTACAGCAACAAAAGTTGGTCTGTGAAAAGATAAAGGCAAAAGAGTGAAGGTTGAAAAATCAAAACCAAAAACTGTACTTAAATAACTGTACTGGCTTATGTAAACACTGAATCTCATCTTACCCCACCTATAGAGGTAAGATGGGATTTTAAGCACAATAAGTTAAAACATGCGCCTAAAATTTTCTGTTGGGAATAAAATATTAAGTCAATGTTTATTCATTTGTAATACTTGAGAGATAATAAAGACATTGTTTTCGAATTTATTTTTGACTTATGTTTGCCACCACAACTGTTTTTTGTTAAGTATCTCGTCTTTCCCCACCCTCCCCTACTTGGAATAGGTGCATACTTGAGGCAGATGTGCAATTTCAATTATCTTTTTAAATGAATTATTAGGAGAAACTAATGGTAAAGCAATTTCTTTTGTTCTCTAAGAAAATGCAATGTTTTACTTCAAAAATCCTGAAAATTTCTGAACTCTGATCACAATCTGGCATGCTGCTTTTTAAGATGTTGATGAATATTATTAATTTATCTTACAATGGAATATTTTGTTATCTCTTTGCATTTAAATTTAAAATTTCATAATTATTGTATTTGACAGTTGAGTTCTTGTTAGATTATAGTTTTTTTAATCATTGGTTTTATAAATGCATTTAAAATTGACAAAGTTCACAGAGTTTGATAAACTTCTTTTTTCAGTAGTACATTCTCGGAACCCTTGAAGTTAATTTGAAGTTTACAGTAAAACATTATTTCCATGAATGTCCTAGCTATTGCACTCGTTGTTTTGAAAGCTTTTAAATGCAGCATGCCAGTTAAAAGAGAACAAATGAATAGTGTTCAATCCATCAGAATGGATGTGACATTTTTATGCATGTATTTGAAATTTATTACCAAAATTTTAAACTTTTGCTTTTATTTGTTGTATATTCGGATATAAGGAACCATTAGGTATGATGTGAGTTATCAGCTATGAAGTGGATGCTATGGCAAAAGGGTTATTAGGGTACATAAGAAAGCATGTTTCTGAACTGTGCCAAAGGAACTCTACAATCTGAACGATCCAATAGTTTGCTAGAACTTTTTCTTTTGCATAAAAACAAGTTTTCTATATTAAATGTCTCATCATTTGTGTGACATGAATTGGCATTTTCCCTTTTTTATTCTTCTCGTTCAACGGGGGAAGTACTGCAAAGCCTTTTGTTTTGGTGATCATTCTTGCCGGGGAGGGGGGTGCCGTAACTTTGTTTCATTTTTTAATTTGTGGATTTGGCTATTGGTTTTTGTTATGTAACATTGTTACAAAACAAGAGATCGTTTCCACAAAAAGGTTTTAAAAATTCTAAATATTAAAAAATCTCTGAAACCAAGTTATATGGAACAAAAAAAAAGATATTCTTTGAATTACGTACTTTCGTCTTCGAAAGAGCTATCTTTATTCTAGAAAAGTTACAGGTTTAATCCCACAGTTGTACTTCGTCAGTTTTGAAATATTTGCCATCTAAATTATATAATTGTTTCATTGAAAATAGCATAAACTTGTAAATGAAAGATATACTGAGATTTTAATAAGTATGTCATTGTCAGTAATTTAAAATTTTTCATTGCATTATTCTTAGAATCATCTGAATTGATTTCTGAAGAAAATGAAGCAGATGATCCACAATTTTCCAGTGCAGCTTTACGTCGCATGAAAAAAGGGAATTTAAAAAGTGAAGGCTCTATGCGAAATTCTAGAAGAGTTAGTTTTGATCCTTTAGCTTTATTGTTAGATGCAGCTTTAGAGGGAGAGTTAGAATTAGTAAAAAAGACTGCAAAAGAAGTAAGTGATTTTTGAGAAATGTTTGTTGCTCTCGTGCTTGTAAGATTGTTTTAAGTCTTAGTTATTAAAGTAATTAGTGTGATCCAATATACTTAAAGGGTATGCCTACACATACACAGTCATGGATTTTAATCATAATCTCAATTTGTCATGAAAAGCATGATTTTTAGTACAAAATGCTCAAAAACCATGAAAACTCACAATTATGTTTGGAGGTTTAGAACATATATTCTTGCCGAATTTTATGAATAAGGATTAAAATTTATCCTTTTAGCCGCTTTTTATACATCAACCCTGAGTCTTTATGCATTTCGAAATGGGATTGTGCACACTTCTATAAAACTAGTTTCTTTTTAGCAGTAAGTTACCACCCCAAGCCAGGGCTAAGGCCGAACTACATGCAATAGACCTTACAACCTAGTTATCCCACCCAGAGACGCCAGTTTTGCTCTTATTAAAATTCGTCAGTCTGAATTAGTATTTAACCTAGCTGGAGGCAGATGTCATCTCATTAAAGATGAGTGTCAACAAAAGAGTGTCTCGCAGCATGGTGTGGTTCGACTGGTGAATGCGTTCTAATAAAAAAAACTGCAGTCTCTGGGTGTGATAACTGGTCTGTCTGGTATATTGCTGTAGTTTGTTTTTGTTTATTGATTTTTCACTTGGACATCAATTTTATGTTTACCTATTACTTTTAATCCTGTTTCATATTGTGTATTTTAAGACTTGCACACTCGTCATTTAGCAATGCCCACTCAGAAATCTTAATCCATATGCATTTTATTCTATTCAAGCCAATACCACTGTTTAAAATGTTTTTTTTTATTTATCAATGCATTTTTTCTCTTAAATTTATGAACATTAGTGAAATTAAAACTAGTTTCATTTTCTAAAAACATTAATTTAGACAATTATGTGAAATGTATTTTTTTTTCCCCCTGAAACAATTGCATCCCATGAGTAATAGAAAATTACAAATAATAGTTATGAAAAATCATGGATTTGAAACTTCTTAAGAGTGGAAGATTCCCTCTATTTAATTCAATTTTGAAAAATAAACTTTTTGTCTTTGAGTAAAAATGTGTTTGAATTTTAATAGTGTGTTAAGAAAGTCCCTAGTATGAAGTTTACCATATAAAAATGCTACTTCGCATTCTAAGACAATGTAGAATGTGACAAATATTAATAATTTTTTTAGAAGACAATATTAATAATTTTGATAGATTTGCTTTTACAGATTGTATTTTTCCAAGTGGACTACTTCATAATCACAGTTTTAATGAATTATCAAATTTGGGATTCAGTGATGGTTTTTTGAACAGATTCTGTCCAAACCCACTACTACTACCAGGGTTGGGTTTTGGCGTAACATGTCAAAAACCTGTAAAACACAAATAATGACATTATTATCAAATACAGTCATTATTGACATTTTTTAAAAACTTAAGTTCGTAATTTTTCCAGAGGGGGTGCTGCAGAGATCTGAAGTTTGGAAACCTCTGCTTTATTGTATGAAATCAAAATTTAGTAAGCTGAGGTCCACTTGTTAAGGTTATTTTGTTGCCAATATTGTAGTTTTAGACAGGTTTTGGACAGAAATTTAGGTTTTTGAAAATTATGTCAAAAAGGGGGTTTTGGACATGACAGTAAATACTGTGGTTAATACCAGATAAAACCTCCAGCTGCAAAAACTTGCCAACCCTGAATACTACATTACACACCATTTACAAATAAGATATTTACCTTTGCAAGATTAGTTAAAATCAATTTGAAAATTATACATATAGCACATCCCAGGGTTACAAAAAAAAAATTTTTTTTTGCAAAAGGATGAGCTTAATATTAAACAACTTTTTGGATTTACTTTGCATCATTTCTTAACCTGTTGATTTACATTGAGTTTCGTTGAGCTTACTCATTTTCATTAGTTTGTTTTACCTTACATGAAATATTTTTTGTTAGGTTCCTAATCCAAGTGCCTCAAATGATGAAGGTATTACAGCTCTTCATAATGCCATCTGTGCGGGACATTTTGAAGTTGTTACCTTTTTGGTGGAATTTGGTTGTGATGTAAATGCTCAAGACAGTGATGGATGGTATGTGTTTATTTTTACATTGTTTAATATTTATTATACTAAAGAAATACTGATGAGCAAGTGATTATACTGAAGTTTTATAATTGTCATAATCTGGTGTAAATATGTAAATGTGGGTCAAAATGCAGTATCAGGGCAAAGTGAAATGGTGAAATATTGCTCTGCTTTTAGCGCCACCTATCTGAAAATATTTTAACTATGTAGTAATACATGCAGTCTTTTCCAGTCAGGAAAAAATTTCCCCTGAAGATCAAAGCATATGATAATACAAGCAATTTCCAAAAATCGATACTCAAATTGTAATATTTTATTGTATGTCAAAAGTTATTCTTGATATTATCAAATGATTAAGTTCTTGTCATTAACGTTATATATATTTTAATTGGATCCTTCTAATATTTAATGCAGTATTTATATAATCAATATTAAGCTTATTTGTATTTTTAATATTTTTCACAATTTGTCAAGTGCATGCGAGGCAAAGTTAAATGGTTCATTTTGTTCACTAATGTACATTTGTGACATTGTAAATCACATACGTATTAATTAACTACTTTATTTGCATTCCTTAATTTAATAATTCACTTACTTGGTCATTTTTTCACTTATTCTGTTATTCATTCAGTATTTTATTCACTCATTTATTTTTCCTCATATATTAATTCATTTATTATTTATTGTTTCATTATCTTCACTATCATTCGTTCAACTATCCTTTTATTTACTCATTTCTTTGTTCAAAAATATATTTTACAATTGAACATGAAAATATTTCATTCGAAAGATATTTCATTTTTCACTTTGCTCCATAAAGAAAAAAGTGAAGATTTTCCCCTTATTGTGAAAGCACATTTTTATTGCCAAAAATTTTTTAAAAATGATGCTTCAATGCAAGTTTTGTTGTAAAATACATTTTTCTTTATGTACCATAATTTTCAAAACAAAATTCCAATTTCTTCACTTTGAAGATGTTAAATCATCTTAACTATTTCACTTGCCCCACATTCCCCTACTAACGAGGTTGGCAGAATTGTTTTGATGCTCTTCACTAGCATTTCATGTATTTTAATTGAAATTTCATTTTAGAAAATGTTCATATACGGTGTAGTCTAAAAGTAGGCAAACTTTTCAGCGATAGAATGAAATGAGTAGTAATATGTTAAAAGTATAAAGGAGAAGTTAAGCCATCATAAATAGCATTTTATCTTAATGCTCAACTCTTCTAGTTCTTTTAAAGAGAAAGTAACTTTATTCAACTAAATTACAAATTTGTAATAGTCAACTTTGGTCAAAAATTGACTCACCAAAAATCTTAATCATATTTGGGGCCCAACCAGGCAGCTTTGATATTTTACTGTGAAAATAGTTTTTTGTGAGAATAATTTTAATAATCACTTCATTTAAATTTTTCCAAATGATTTTTGATTAAACTATTATTTTCTAGGACTCCTCTCCATTGTGCTGCATCTTGTAATAATTTGCCGATGGTGAAATTTTTGGTTGAGAGGGGGGCCTGCATCTTTGCCACAACTCTAAGTGACCACGAAACTGCCGCTGAGAAATGTGAAGAAGATGAGGAGGGCTTTGATGGCTGTTCTGAGTATTTGTATAGTGAGTAAAATTCTTTATTTGCCCATTTTTATGTAGCAATCATCAACAAAGTGTTGGCAATCATGTCAATTGTAATTATTTAGTAATTAAACCTCATCAATGATATGAAGAGTGAAATTTTTGCTTCTGCGTGTGTTTTAGAATCTATTTTCTTTATGTTAACGATAAGATTCTTCCTCCACCCCCCCCCCCTCAAATATTATTATGCATATTGTTCTAAAATAAATCAATAGAATATCTTTTTATCTCTATTTAATATTCTATTTTAAAATACTGAAAATGCATGGCAATTGTTCTTCTGTTGATCTTTCAAATGCCATGAAACTACAGCTAAACATGAAATTAAAAAAAAGTTAAGGATAGGTGCTTAATTTTTTTCCCCAAAGGCTTTAGTAAGCAACGTGTAATATTTGCTAAATTTATTTTATAATCCCTTGAGTTACTGCTCTTTATCTTTCTATGTAGTTGAATCACATTACTTCTCAACTTATGTTTTGAATTCTGCAATTGCAGGCTTGCAAGAAAACTTGGGAGTTATGAATAATGGTGCTGTGTATGCTGTATATGATTATGAAGGCCAAAATGCAGACGAATTGAGCTTCAAGGATGGTGATACGTTGACTGTACTGAGAAAGGGAGATGATGAGGAGAGTGAATGGTGGTGGTCTCGATTGCTGGATCAAGAAGGCTACGTGCCGAGAAATCTTCTTGGGGTAATTTACTGTTTGCTGATAATCAATTGGTGCATTTAAAAGTCGAATTCTTACCACTTGCAAATGAAACTGCTTTTCTTATCATTCACTTTAGTTTATGAAATTGTTGACTAAATGGTTTTCGCAAATTGCTTAGGGCTGTTTACCAAGGGGAGGCCTGTAGGGTTTAAACTCCCTTTGAAATTCTTCAAAACTATTCTAAATGATGCTTTTTGTTCGTCATAAAGATTTCTCAACAAATGTGTTTGATAAAACCCTCCCGAAACAGTCAAATTATGGACCTGAGATTGCAGACATGTTATAAGATGTACAATGTCTATTACATGTACATTGTACATGCAATGTACATTGACTTTGCAACATACATTTGACTTTGTCAATTTCAACTGAATTCAAAAATAAATAAGTGAAATGTACTGAAATTACTTTTATTTCTTTTGTTTAGCTTTATCCCCGAGTGACAAGTAGAAAAGGATGACGAATCTCTCTGTGAATTCAAAAACTAATGTGCCTTTTAGAAGTGCCATGACAAAAATAAAGAAGCATAGTGCCAAAAATGGTCTTAGATGTCATTCCAAACTCAGCTTTTATTGCCGTCCTTTTAAACATGAAATCAGTTATATTTTATGATCACATTTTTTCTGCAATATTAGAATCTCATATGTGCCTATGCTGCTATTTTTTTGCATTTATGTGTGCCTGTGTGTAGTGTTTACATTTATGTGTGCCTGTGTAGTGAGTGTTCCAAACAATGTATGCCATATCTATTTAAAATGCCTAAAAATGAATAAAAAGGTTTTGATTTTATTTTGTTTTTGTTTATTGTCCTATTTGTTGACTTTTGTTAAACTGTGATTTTCTTTTCAGTGTGATTTTCGTTGCGGTTCTGCAAAAAATAGTGATTGTCATTGATAAAATCAAGTTTTGGGACTTAGTGGAGAGTTAGAATTAGTTTTTCCTGCTTCGTTTTGAGTGCGCTTAGTTTAGATTTACCACAAAATGAAGATAAATATGGGATAGGTTTCTCATTTCTATGAATCCATAGGATCTGCCAGAAGCAATACAGTAAAACTGTTGGGACCAAAAAAAATATTGTTATAGACAGGTTATCGTTATAGATAGTGTCGTTATACACAGGTTTCACTGTATGAGAAATACTTGCATGGAGTCGAGTACTTCCGTTCTTCAAATCAAGAGCAGCGTTTTAGCATTTCCTTTGGGGGGTTGAGTTTCTTGAACATAAGTTTCCTCAGTACGGTACAAAACACACAGGGTGTTCCATTTTAACCTGCAAGACCTTTATTTTTGCAACCGTTAGTTCTAGATGTATACTTCCAATTACAAAAATTTTCAAAATCAGATGCATGGTTAAGATATTGAAAGTTTGTAGTGAAAATAAATAATAGTCAAAAAATACAAAATTTAACTTTTTATACGGATCCCAGGTCCCCTAACTTATATTTTGGGAAATAATCTTGATTGAAAAATAGTTCCAACCCAAAAAGTTTGAAATTATTACAACCAT
This sequence comes from Uloborus diversus, assembly GCF_026930045.1. NCBI lineage: Eukaryota > Metazoa > Arthropoda > Arachnida > Araneae > Uloboridae > Uloborus > Uloborus diversus. The sequence goes on along the minus strand of NC_072734.1, from coordinate 24,882,492 downwards.
TATTCACAGAGATATGAATTCAGCGTTTTGTGACTTACACCACTTTTTGCTTGCCGTCAATAACTCCTTTTTGGAGAAAATATAGTGGTTAACAAGTGTTTAAAATTAAATGTGTGCATAGTGTGATTTTTCAAATTATTCGAGGTTTTGTAGTGTGTTTTCACGTATCACGGCATTACATTTGCATTTCTTTTTGAATAGCCATGAAAAATATAAATACCTTGTTTTTCTTTGATGACCTGTCACTTTTCAAAGAGCAATAAGTTCCAATCTAATCTTCTGTATGGTTCCTTAAAACTTCAAACTGAAATATCGCCTTGAGTTCTGGTTGTACAAATGTCAAGTTTTTTGTGTTAGTAATAGTTTTCATTGGAGATTATTTCTCTAAATATTGGTTAGGGGTACTAGGGCCCGCATAAAAAGTTAAATTTTGTATTTTTTGACTCATTTTTATTTTTGCTTCAAACTTTCAATATCTTAACTCTGCATCTGATTTTGGACATTTTTGCAATTAGAAGTGTACATCTAGGACTAATGGTATGCGAAAATAAAGGTCTTGCAGTTTGATGGAACACCCTTTATAAGAAGTTATAATAAAATAACTTTAATGTCAAGAATAATTAGGTAATTCAAGAAGAAAGTATTCAATGAAAATTTTGCATTTGCTTGTGCACAGTGTAGCGTAGCATTTCACAATACTCATGAGCATTTGCTTAAAACCCAAAAACAGCATCGTTATAAATATGGGAGACAGAAATAAAATTTTGTCACCAGGTAGAAAGAATCAATTTAACTCGCATTTAAATCCTCATACTTATAATAGCCAAAGTTAAGGCCCCTATATATACGAGCCAGCGCATCAGCTTTTTTGGATCGGAGCGCGAGTTTGAGTGGTAGTCTTTTCTGGCGATTGTTCAATGCGAGCGATTATTAGCGGCACGTGAGTTGTTTATTAAATAGTGTTATTTCCGGCAAATTTGGCGAAACCCGAAACTGTGCTGTGGTAACCCAAGCAGTGCAACAATGAAAAATCCGATCCAAAATGGCTAAACTTAAGCTGATGCGTCGGCCTGTCTATATAGCGGCTCTAGGCAAAGTCACTGAACGAGTAAGACTCTGACATCACCAACAACGAAACTCTCGCTATAGCATGCGTGACGCATTATTTCATTGTTGAAGCATTAATAGTCAGTAAGTTATTTTTAATTTGATAATATTTCTGGGCAATGTTTGACATGCAGGGAAATGCTTTATTTTGACAACGCTGAACTGGATGCGGCAACTTAACTGCTTTACTGGTAAGACTTGTCATTTTAGGAGAATGAAGAAAAGTAAAAGCAGTCAACAACGAACGCTATCTACTGGAGTTAAGTTAAAATTTCAACTATCAAAATATCATCAAACAGGCAACTACTTCGTTGAAATGTAGAAACAATTTTCACCTGCCATGACAGGCGATTTTCTAGTTAAATAAGTTAAACGAATGTTTCTAAGAAAATCTTTATTTTTCATTTAAACATTTTTAAGGCTTTAGAATATCCCCCCCCCCCCCATCTCTTCAGCAATCCCAACATTTCTTTACTGTATTTTCTGGTAGAGATTTCAAGCAATGCCTGGGTCTTATATCTCGCATTGTGGCTGTACAGTTTGGAATAGAACTTACATCTACTTTTAACTCGATGATAATGACGATCCTGGCAGTGTTTGCTTCTGATTAATTATAAAGATGCCGAAGACTATCGGAGTTTAACATTGAAAAAGCACAGAAGGAAGATGTAAGAATTTTTTTAAAGCAGAGCTCTGGGTTATTCTCCCTTATACCCCTTTGTTCTAAAAAATGAATGTATTCAGTAGAACCTTGTTTATCTGAATCTAGTTTGTAGCTTTTTAATGATTGTGTGTTCACAAAAGTAATTTTTTACTAAGCAAGAATGCAACTTTTAGGTTGCTGAACATTCACCTTTTGTTTTAATTATGTATACAGCTGCATAGATCGCACATTAAGTTTTGGCAATCTAACAAACTCCACTGCGACCGAACTTTCAACCATAGTGTTAGGATGATCATACGTTATCTAGCAATACACATTTAAACCAGAAAATAATCAACCAATTCTGTAAAAAGTTGTGTGTAAAAAATTGTTTTCTTTTTTTTTAATGACTTGTAAACAACGCTATATAGTTTTTACAAATTATAAAATGTTACAAAGGGTGGTTTTTGTCATAATGAATGGAGAGTTAAGGTTTTTTGTACATATTTCCCCATACTAGCCGGATTGTCCATCCAGATTGCCTTTGGTCTCATGTAGTCTGGATGAATGTCGTTGTATTGAACAAATATAACAGTTTGTATCTTTCTTATGTGTTGAAATCCTCCTCATATTTTACATGATTTTAAGTGAACAATGTTTGTGGAAAGCTTCACCAACTGACTCAGCTTTGAATTTTTAAGGTACAGAAAATTGTCAGCATCCATTTTTTGTGATTATTTCAGTCTGTTGAGAGTCCTTGAGTCAGGCGGGGATCCAGGAGTGGAGGGAGTGGGCAAATATAGCCTAAAACAGAGTTAGGAAACTTTTCTTTAGAAAAATTTGGCCAAGACGCTATTACGTAACAAGGACACTTATAAGCCATCTCTATAGAAATGACCCCTCCAAAACCAGAAGTTGTATCCGCTTTTTCTTTGAGTGTCTTTTTAATGTTAATGCTAACGGCTAAAAAAAAATCCTGTTGAAATTTTGCATAAGAGCCCAGGTGGTGGGAAACTGAGAATCAAAATTTTCAATTAGCAATTGCTATCCGTAAGTGGTGTCACATGATGTAACCCTGGAAACAATGTCAGCAACCAATATGTCATGTATAAATTTGGTTTACCCTACATTTTGCTGATATTTAAGGGTCATTCTCCAGAAAACATAACTTTTGAGCCCAAATATTTTTCAATTTTGAAACCTTTTTGTTTCCTTTTTTTCGTTTTTACATGAAAGTGTTACCTACTAGAAGTAACCATAAACAATGGCCCAGCTAAGTTCCAATTATTTTACTCATAAATAAAATTAAAAAATGCCTCGTTCATAGAAATAAAAAGAAAGGAAAAAAACTTTCAATGTTTAAAAATAGAGGCCAATTTAATATCAAAGTAGTAATTTTGTGAATTGTGCAAACAATCAGCTGTTTTAATGATTATTGGGAATATAATATTAAGCTCTCTTAATTAAAGTACTTCTTAATTAGTAGTTTCAATTGTATGTTAAAAAATAATATTTAGTAAATTTGAGGATATACTGGCAATTTATAATTTTGGTAGAATGCCTTTTTTTAATGTATTTCTCCTCCATTTATTTTCACCTCAGAAATAATGACATTCATAAGGTTTGTCACGGAGGTGAGGAATTTTCCATTAATATAAGCCTAATCTATACATTTTTCAGGGATTTTTTTTTTTTTTTTTTTTTTTTTGCTACAATCTGATCATGTAAAGAATATTCACAAACATGTTCACTTCGTTTTTTACATTAATTTACATCCCTGAAATTCAAGTTCACGGAGTTGAGAAGTCAGAGTAACCATACTAAGTTTTTGAAGCAAAATCTTTTTGTTTTTCGACAAAAATCTCACAACTTCCACTATGGCTGAAAATAAACAAGGGGGCTCCCTTGTATCACGGAAAATAAAATTTGATGTCATTACTGCCACGTGTTAATGAGGAATGGCATTTTGTGTTTAGGTAACGGAGGTGATAATTTATTGTGCGACATGACTCCTTGTCCTACCAAAACACAATATTAAAAAAACAAATATACTTAAACAATTAGTGTTTGAGATACTTGTGAAAGGAATAATCAATAAATAAATATATACTTTTAATTTAACAAGTTATTAATCAACATAAACAGTCACACAGGTGTGTGACATGCCACACAGGTGAGAATTCATTTGTTGTGAACCAAAAATATACTAAAATAAAAATTATTGTTAAAAAATTGTTGACAAGTTTAAATAGATATATTTTTGATGAAATTAAAAATCATTGTCAAATGAATTGTTCCTTAAGGTTTTTACTGTAAAAGGCGTGTGACAGAAAAGTTACACTTTATGAAGAAGGACCCCTAAACATTCCTTCCGTCTTAAATATCTGCAAACCAGAGGGAATTCAACTTCGTATCAGCAAAAAGTAGGGTACACCATATTTCAAACTTCTTTCAAAAGTCTTTATTAACACATTTATTACTTCGGATCAATATACAACAATGCTCTAAAATTTATAAAATCTCAGCAACAGTTTTCACACGCTATTAAACAAGTCAAATTTTACTGTTGAAAAATAAAGCTTTTAAACAAACTGCTTTCGGTCCCAACTCGGTAGTCTTGCTTATAACCTCATTCACGAGCATAAAACACCTACCTTCTCTTCATATTCCTCCAAGACTCGAAAATAAGGATGCTGCGCAAATGTTACAGATGTATAAGTGCGCAGTTTTGGTGTACTTGGTATATAACATTGTAAATTAATCGTTCGTGGTGCTGTTCGTATGATACCAGCAGCAATTTTCAAAGTCAGCAGCATCAGGAAAGTCGCCAGTACGAGTAACGATCCGCACAGTGGAATAAAAAAAAAGCGTCCATACCCTGGAAAAGAAAGACACTTAAGATCATATTTCATGCCTAAATTGTTATAATCAACCAGAAAAAGTTGTTTCTGTTCAGAGCTGCCAGTTCTCCTGATGCGTTGGGGAAGGGGAGGGGGGGGGGGGCTCCCAAATTTTCATCAACACTACGAATTTTCTTAAAAAAGGATTTCTTTGTAATTAGAATATTGGGGAAAATCCTATGCATTGAACTTTCTTGATCACAACAACGAAGATTCTTCATACACGAGTATGAAAATTGTAGTGGTCATTTTGCAACGTTATGAAGATGTTACTGTTTGACCATCGATTACATGGAAAGGCTGATTTCCGGTTTATAGGCAGAAATGGACGTATTTATTAATTTATAGGGATGTTAGTTGATTTGCTACAGATGGGCACTTTTGCCTCTCTATTATTTAGCCTTAGTTTTGTAAAAATGAAAATTTTCTCACAGCAACATTTTTTAAATCTGAAGTATATTCGATCTATATTCTCACGACAAAAATTAATTAATTTATTTATTTATTCACAACAATGTTTTGAGCTTACCAATTTGCTTTTACGTTCCTGAACAAAATGAAAATATTTTCTTTTCTTTTTGTTGTTATACCATGGTAACTATTTTTGGTTTCCCTTATTTTATTTTAGAGAATGCGATAAATGAATAAGGCACTAGTTACATTATGAAAAGCATGCATCAAAATCCCATCGTTATTTTCCTTTCTCCCCTGCTAGATTCATTCAGATGGAATAGTCTTCACTTGGCAGATTGCCAAATTACATACAATCCGCGGTCAAACAGTACTCCAACTTAGTAGCCAGGGCCGTGTCTAAGGAAAGGTTTTTAGGGGCAAAACCCCTCCATAGGGGGAAAAAATAATAAATAAACAAGTGAAGAAAAGTGCATACATTTAACTTAAAATTCACTTAAATGATGAAGTTTGCAGAGCAAAAGCGGATACAGGGGAGGGGCGATACCCCCCCCCCCCTCCTTGGGCTGAGATACAGGAATTCTCTCTCGAAATATTTTCGATATTAACGTTTCAAATACGAAATTTTAAACAAACATCAATATGGATCGGAGGAAAAGCACTCCGCCGGAATTATTCCCGAATTGAAATTTTGGAAACGCAACTGTATTCAACATCAAACTACTTTAGGGGTATATATCGATAATTTTTTAGAGTTCCAAAAATTCAATGTTCACTATCTAGGATGGTGTTAGATAGGGTTTCGGGGAGCTCTCTTAGAAATGGTTCTAAATTGAAGTCAAAAAAATGTATTTTGATGACACTAGGGTAAGAGAAAGAGTTCAATCCACTTCTCTGGAAACGTTTACAAATTAATGTTCTAAAAGAAAAGAAAACGAGTTTTAGACGATTTTGTATGATGTTAGGGAGCAAATGTTTGGGAATTTACAAAAAGGCGATTAATAGAAATCAATCGCCTACTCCTTGAACATTTTCTGGATCCGCCCTTGGTGCAGAGCATTTTTTTTTTTTTCTAACATTCCCTTTAAAGATTCCCAGCAATTTAGCCCTTATCAACTAAAATCACATTTTGGGAAAACAGTGATGGAGGAACCGTTGATTGTCCATACAAAGCATTTACTGCATTAATGCTTCTCATTAGAAGGTTATGATGACTTGGGCGCAGCTCTGCCGAGAGCTAAGACAGGGCCCTTGTCGGTTTGATCGCCGGGTCCCCCCCCCCCAGGGGCGATATATAGGGGGAGGCGAAAGAGGGCGGTCGCAACCCCAAATGTTTTGAGAAAATTTATAAAAATGGGTACATTCCGTTTATGTAAATCGCAAGTCAATGTTCATGAAAAAAGAATTCCGTTTATTCTCAGTTATATTTGATGAAACTTGATACAGACATGAGCAAGTGTTTTCCGTTTTTAACCGACTTCAGAAAAAGGAAGTTACGATTTCGTCTTGCGGTTTTTTATGTATATTTTCGTATTACTCCACGAATACTAGACCGATTTGAAAAATTCTTTTTTTGTTTGGAAGAGTAATACTTTCCAAATGGTTCCATGTTAGTTTTGTCAGGCTCTGACGAGGTGTCCCAGAGAAATCTCAGAAACTTAAAATTTCATACGTTGTGGCTACGTTGACCAGCTTTCGTCAGGTGCGCGATACGTCACACGTCACGTGGTTTTTTCGTGAACGGTGCATTTTTTTCGACGGAGGAATCTTGACGACGGTCTTGAACAATATTTAATTCTCACGCATCGGGATGTTTGATTTTCATAGCGCCGCCTGTTAGTTTTAATTATAGTCTTACTAATGTATTTAATACTCATGTAGCAAATCAGTAAATTAAATGTATTTTGCTACGAAAATAGTTGAATTAATTAATTTAATATAAAAAATTTTTGCTAATAAATAACTTCATTTAGTCATTAAAGTTTTTATTTGTTTTATTTTTTAATATTTCAGTTTTGAAATATATTTAGTGTTTAATTCAAGGGGAATTGAAGATAAAAAACCCATAATCCACTGATTAATTTCATTTAATTGGTATCTAAGTAATTTTATCTTCATGCGCTGCAATCTAGGTGACATGACATGTGCAACATTTTTACTCATTATAGATACTAACGGTTTATGGTTAGTAAGAACTTCCACAGGTCTCCCATAAATCAGATAATGGAATTTATTTGTTGCAAATACAATGCTCAAAAATTCTTTCTCGATTTGAGCATATCCTTTTTCTGCGTTTGTTAAACTTCTAGATGCAAACGCGACTGGACGTCCATCTTGTAATAAACAGCAACCCAAACCATCTTTTGAACTATCAGCTTGTATTACAATGGATTTGGAGCTATCAAAAATACTCAGAACAGGAGCGCTAACAATTTTTTCCTTTAACTTACTTAAAGCTGCTGCATGTGCTGGAAACCACTGCCAATTAGTATCCTGCTTTAATAACTCCCTTAAAGGTGCTGTCAGTGTTGATACTTGTGGTATAAATTGCCTTAAGTAATTGATCATTCCTAGTATTCTCGGAATTTCTTTTTTATTAGTGGGTTCGGGCATATCAACTACAGCTTTTACATAGTCTGGGTCTGGTTTCATGCCTTCTAACCCGAAAACATAACCTAAATACTTGACTTTTGAAACTCTGTACTGAATTTTGTTTTTATTGAATTTAACATTTAGCTCTTGAGCTCTTTTGATTACCTTAGCTAATATCGCATCGTGTTCAGCTAAAGAATCTCCTGATATAAGCAGATCATCAAAATAAATTAAAACTCCCGGAATGTCCCCAAATTTCTTCTCATTTGTTTTTTGAAAAATTTCTGGAGCGCATGATAATCCCATAGGAAGTCTCAAAAATTTGTAACAGCCAAATGGAGTATTAAATGTGCATAAATCACTACTTTTTGTATCCAATTCCATTTGAAAAAATCCATCTTTTAGGTCCAAAACACTAAATACTGTTTTATTACATAACTTAGTAACAAGTTCTTCAACTGTTGGAATCAATGCGTAATCCCTCTTGATAGCCCTATTTAAGTCTTGTGGATCCATACATAATCTGAGTGAACCATCAGATTTTTCTATTATTACTAGATTGCTAACCCAATCTTGCGGATTCTCTACTTTTTCAATAATATTTAATTCAATCAATTTCATTTCAAGTTTCGGACGCAATGAAGTGGGTACTCGTCGTGGAGGACGAGCTATTGGAGAATAATTTTCTTGTAATTTAAGAGCCATTATTTTGAAATTCAGACAAAAAACGGAAATTTTGTCAGTGTCCATTTCTGATTTTCCTAATTTTTTTATATTTCAAAGTAGGCCATAAGAAGTAAACATTCTGAAATTTTTAGCTGTCCAAAAATTATTTTTCGCTCGTTAAAAATTCCCAAAGTTTGACGTTTTGCAGCGCTTTTTAGAAAAATTCTAAAAATCGCATTTCAGTGCGCTTTAACTCTTTACAGAAACACCACACCACGGTTATGTTTATATTTATTGGTTATACTGTATCTAGTGATGACGACTTCATATTTATTTTGGTTGGGGGTTGTTGCTTTCTTCAGATAAGGGGTCGCAAAGTATGGATTTTATCCGTTTTCCACGCAAATTGAACCTGCGTTTTTTCCCCCAAAAAGCCACCCCCCGAAAAAAATGTAACATATACTGAAAGTTTATACTATGAAGAGAGTAAATGACACAAAATTTGTTTGAGGTTTAATTTTTTTTAGGAGAAAAATGCCCTGATATTTTTCAAATTATCAAAAATTGTGCTTTTTTGATCACAATTAACTCAAAACAGCATCACTAGGAAAAAAAAAACCTTTTATATATTATGGTACCTGGCTATGTGTAAAACATCATGAAAAAGAAAGCAGCATGGGATCTCTTCTTGTTTTCCAGAAAATAATTTTTTTTGTAGCTCATTTTATGCGTTTTCTCGTACGTAAAACGTGTGTCCAGTATGCAGATTCGATCTTCTAAAACTTTAAGGATGTAGTAAGAATGTATATATGTGTGTATAGAGAAAGAAAAAGACTAGTAATACTTTATTTTTCTGATTTTTACAAATTGATGTTATTTTAATTGCAGGTAATTCAGAAAACGATAAATCGATATATATATATATATATATATATATATATATATATATATATATATATATATATATATATATATATATATATATATATATATATATATATATATATATATATATATATATATATAGATTTATCGTATCAATCCCAAAATAATTCTTATTTATGTCCGTAGCAATGGAAGAAATATCATGAACAATATCTGTTTCACTTTCCTCTAAATGCCTTTTTTCTATGTCATCTTCAAATACCTCTAAAAGGCTGTCGGTTCTTGATAAATCAGTATTATCTGCTTTTTTTTTCCTTTGTACATCGGTTAAAAGCAGCTTCAATTTGACTTTTTGTCAGATATTCGTTCGGTTGGAATATTTTTATGTCTTCAGTCATCTCTATTATCATTGCATGTTCAGCAACAAAAGAGAAAACAAAGAAGAAAACATTTTGGAAATCTCATGTGAGGGGTGGGCTCTCCCAACTCGTAAAAGAACACAATTTTCATTGAAACAAATAGAATTTCTTTATGAAAAGTTCCTTTATGGTAAAAAACCGGCAGAAAACAGACGTCCGACCAAGTAGAACATGAAATGAGAACAGAGATGATTGAAGACATAAAAATATCCCAACCGAACAAATATCTGACAAAAAGTCAAATTCAAACTGTTTTTAGCTGATATCCCAAGCAAGAAAAAGCGAATAATACTGATTTATCAAGAACTGACAGCCTTTTAGAGGTATTTGAAGATGACATAGAAAATAGACATTTAGAGGAAAGTGAAGCAGATATTGTTCATGATATTTATATATATATATATATATATATATATATATATGATATGGATTTAACGTTTTCTGAATTACCTGCAATTAAAATACCATCAATTTGTAAAAATCAGAAAAATAAAGTATTACTAGTCTTTTTCTTTCTCTATACACACATATATACATTCTTACTACATCCTTAAAGTTTTAGAAGATCTAATCTGCATACTAAACACACGTTTTACGTACGAGAAAACGCATAAAATGAGCTACAAAAAAAAAAAAAAATTATTTTCTGGAAAACAAGAAGAGATCCCATGCTGCTTTCTTTTTCATGATGTTTTACACATAGCCAGGTACCATAATATATAAAAGGTTTTTTTTTTCCTAGTGATGCTGTTTTGAGTTAATTGCGATCAAAAAAGCACAATTTTTGATAATTTGAAAAATATCAGGGTATTTTTCTCCTAAAAAAATGAAACCTCAAACAAATTTTGTGCCATTTACTCTCTTCATAGTATAAACTTTCAGTATATGTTACATTTTTTTCGGGGGGGTGGCTTTTTGGGGGAAATAACGCAGGTTCAACTTGCGCGAAAACGGATAAAATGCATACTTTGCGACCCATTATCTGAAGAAAGCAACAACCCCCAACCAAAATAACTATGAAATCATCATCACTAGATACAGTACAACCAATAAATATAAACATAACCGTGGGGTGGTGTTTCTGTAAAGAGCTAAAGCTCACTGAAACGCGACTTTTAGAATTTTTCTAAAAAGCGTTGCAAAACGTCAAACTTTGTGAATTTTTAACGAGCGGAAAATTTTTTTGGAAGGCTAAAAATTTCAAAATGTTCACTTCTCATGACCTACTTCGACATATAAAAAAATTATAAAAATCAAAAATGGTCACTGCCACACCTTGTCTGAACTTCAAAATAATGGCTCTTAATACTGCATTTACCAAATTTTCCCACTCCTTCAAATACATTTGAGTTCCTTCGAATAAACTGTTCGACATCATTGCCATAACTAGCACTGTTTTAACCCTTCGTGCAATTTGGCTGGTTTAACATCACATGACATTATTTTTTCACAGTTCAAATTATCATAACGCTTGAAATTATCCTCAACAATTTTCAATAAGTTTAGTTTTATACACCCATCTAATCCAAGTAATGGTTTTGATCTATTATTAACAATAACAAAATCTATAATTGCTTGCTTATCACCCACAAAGCATAATAATTTTATCTCACCCAAGGGCTTAAATCTCTGACCCCCATAAGCCTCTAATACAATACTGGTTTTATCATACTTCAAATTTTTACCTATCGATAAAAATATATCCTCCGGCAAAACACTTATCTGTGCACCCGTATCTAATTTAAAACTTATTTCTTTATCACAAATGCAAATGTTTTTGGTCCATTCAGTTGGCAGATAATCCACATTACCTATTTGGCATAGAGTAACAGATTCTACATAAATGTCAGTATTGTTATCCTGTCTCTCGTTGGTGCTACTCTCTGGCTCTGAGTAGGAAATTTCTCTAATATTTCGAGACTTGCAAACTGAAGAGAAATGGTTAAGGTTTCCACAACGATAGCAGTGTTTTCCATAAGCCGAATGTTCAGACCTCTTATGTTTACGATTACATTTCTTGCACTGGAAAGTCACACAACCGGATTCACTTGAGAATTCATTATTGGAAGGCCTAGCATCAGCTGAACTTTGCTGTGTATTAAAATCTTTCTGTTGATTTCTAGATGATCGCAGAGAAAATCGCTTCATTGTATCAACATTTTTAGCTTGAATTGTTTGAGCTTGTGTCCTACTCAATTCAGCAGATCGACAAAGTTCTGCAGCCTTGAATAGTGATAGTTCACCCTCTTGCAGTAATCTTTCCTGCAAACCTCTGTGTGCGATACCTAGGACTATGCTGAACTCGATTGTTAAATATAAACCTTTCAACTACCACATTCTGGTAGAATTACGGTAACCGGGTCGCGTTGGCCTATTTTTTCAAAAACTGCCAAATTTGGCACCTACGACTCAATGTAAACAAAGTACTACAATGTAAACAAAAGAAATCATCAAATGAGAGTTGACCCAAAGACAAGGGGAGGAGCTTCGGATTGCTCAAACTATCACCTAGGTAACTACAACTGTTTATTAACCATTTTCTTTCTCTGATTGCATCCGTGAAGTAAAAAAAGCATTAGAATTCTTTTTTCCTGTTATTGTAAAATAGGGAAAGAAACAAATGATTAAGCCTTTTTTTTTTACAGAACTACAGTGGCTCCCAAAAGTGTTCGTACACCTATACGACTTTCAATGAAATAGGCCCCTATGCATTTGTTAGAATTAATATTTCGGAATAGGTATTTAATTATAAAATCTATGATCTATTTTTAACAAAACTACACGAAAATTTTTAATAAAACATTAAAACTTATTTTTTTAAAAATCAAAAAACAAAAAATGCCGGAAATTTTATCTCACAAAAGTCTTCGTACACTTTGAAAAAATGTCAGAAAATTAGTAAATAATCTAACTTTTTACAAAACTATTATTTAGTAAAATATCATGTAGTATCAACAACAGCTTTTAAACGTCTGGGAATAGATTTCATTGTTTTTTTCTTTTTCTTTTTTTATGCGATATCTGAATAAGTGTTGAGCCGCACTTCCAGTCTTACTGTTTCTTGTTCGCTTTTTGTTTCAATGATGTATTTTCGTAATCTAGCAGCCAGATATCTCCAAATATGTTCCATTAAGTTGAAATCTGGCGATTGAAGAGATATTTCTAAGTTTAAGGACAATTTTCGAGGCACCAAACGCAAACGTGTACTTCTTATCGTTATTTTGATAAAAAAAACAATGTTGTTTCCGATTGCCAAATATTGGGCTAATACTTTAAAATTGTTTTTTGAAACATTTAAATGAACAGCATAATTCATTATTTTATCAAAAAATTCCAAATTTCCAAGTCCTGATGCTGTTATGCACCCTTACACAAAAACACCTTCACCGTCCCGATTAACAGATCCAGCTAAGTTCTTAAAATTAAATTCCTCATTTTTTCTTCGACTGACAATTATTCAACAATTTAACCCAAAATATTAAATTTATTTTCATTTATAAGTAAGACGTTGTTCCAAAATGTTTTGAGCTTATTTATCATTGATTTTACGACGGAAAGCGTAAGTTTACTGTTTTTCGCCAGAACAAGAAAATTTCTGCTGGAAGAGGCCCCCTTTAATCCGGATAATCAGAGAACTTAGCGAACAATTTTAGGTGAAAATTAAAAGTAAAAAGTTTCATTCAATTCTGCAAAAACTTTTTCAGCGCTCAAATGTGTATTTTTCTTATTTTTTTAACTGTAAACCTCCGATCACGCTTGGTTAACTTTGCCAATTGACCTTTTCTTACTTTGTTTTCGATCCAATTCTTGTCTTTAAAGCATTTTATCAAGCACTTCACTATAGAATGGTATAAATTAACTAATTTAGAGACATTTCAAACCAATTTGTGGCTACTGTAAGGGAAAAAAATCAAATTTCGGATCGTGTTTGTTGTTTTCTACGCATACCTGCCATTTAAAAATAATAAGCAGAATATTAGAGAATAAATAAACAAAAAATTAAAGGCAAATGACTACAGTGTCATTACAATGCAAAAACAATAATAAAACCACATATGATAATTTTAATGATGAATTTATTCGAAAATGTTTCAGTGTACGATGACTTTTGTGGCGTATTTTTTCTCTGTCTCATCTTTTTTTGACAAATTTCAAAAATAAAATTTGGCAATATTTTGAAAAAAACTACTGGGTTTTATTCAGAATGGCATAGGAATGGTGTAGAAAAAAATTGGACTTCATATTCGAATTCAGTTTTGCGTTATTTTGGTTTTACTACAAAATTTCAAGGTGTACGAACACTTTTGGGAGTCACTGTATATTATTTTTCTTACTTTGCAATAAAGTTTGCAGAAAAGACAAATGAGAGGTAACTTTTTTCAAGATGTTAACTTAAACGTGGGAAGATAAAGCGCAGTATCTATACAGAGATGAATATTTGATACATAAAAAGAAACGTGTTTTGGATTGGATATTAACAATAGCGAAATGATGGAATTTGACCTTTTTGTTTTTTCAGTGGAAAGCAAGTAAGCAAGCTTGTACAAGAAAGCTGAAGTACAACACATGACGAAAATGCGAAAAAAAATTTTAAATAAAATTTTGCCGATACTGCTCTTTACGTTCCCGTTGCAGTAATATTGAACTCATTTTTTTCTGTAGGAAAAGAAATAAAATATCATGATGTCCTACAGTGGCTCCCAAAAGTGTTCGTACACCTACGACTTTCAATGAAATAGGCCATTATCCATTGGTTAGAATTAATATTTCGGAATAGGTATTTTATTATAAGATCTATGATCTATTCTTAACAAAACTACATGAAAATTTTTAATAAAACATTAAAACATAATTTTTAAAAAATCAAAAACCAAAAATTGCCGGAAATTTTATTTCACAAAAGTCTTCGTACACTTTGATAAAATGTCAAAAAATTAGTAAATAATCTAACTTTTTACAAAGTTATTATTTAGCAGAATATCATGCAGTATCAACAACAGCTTTTTACGTATGGGAATAGATTTCATTGTTTTTTTCTTTCATTTTTGTGTAATTTCTGAGTAAGTGTTCAGACGCACTTCGAGTCTTACTGTTTCTAGTTTGCTTTTCGTTTCAATGGTGTATTTTCGTAATCCAGCTACCAGATATCTCCAAATATGTTCCATTAAGTTTAAATCTGGCGATTGAGGAGATATTTCTAAGCTTAAGGACAATTTTTGAGGCACCAAACGCAAACGCGTGCTTCTTGTCGTTATCTTGATAAAAAAAACAAAGTTGTTTCCGATTACCAAATTTTGGGCTAATAGTTTAAAATTGTTTTTTAAAATATTTAAATAAACAGAATGATTCATTATTTCATCAAAAAATTCCAAATTTCCAAGTCCTGATGCTGTAATGCACCCTTACATTATAACACCTTCACTATCCTGATTAACTGATCAAACTAAGTTCCTAAGATTAAATTCCTCATTTTTTCTTCTATTTACAATTATACAACAATTTAACCCAAAGTGTTGAATTTATTTTCATCTATAAGTAAGACGTTGTTCCAAAACATTTTGAGCTTATTTATCATTGATATTACGACGGAAAGCGTAAGCTTACTGTTTTTCGCACGAACAAGAAAATTTCTGCGGGATGAGGTCCCATTTAATCCAGCTAATCAGAGAACTTGGCGAACAATTTTAGGTGAAAATTAAACGTAAAATGTTTCATTCAATTCTGCAGAAACTTTTTCAGCACTCAAATGTGTATTTTTCATAATTTTTTTAACTGTAAACCTCCGATCATGCATTGTTACTTTGCCAGTTGACCTTTTCTTACCTTGTTTTCGACCCGATTCCTTTTTTTAAAGCATTTTATCAAGCACTTTACTATAGAATGGAATAAATTAACTAATTTAGACAAATTTCAAACCAATTTACCGCTACTGTGGGGAAAAAATTCAACTTTCGAATAATGTTTGTGGTTCTTTTCGAATACCGGCCATTTTAAAGTAATAAGCAAAATATTAAGGAATAAATACACAAAAAGTTAAAGCCAAATGACATTTAAAAGTCAATACAATGCAAAAATAATAAAAAAACGACATGTGATAACTTTAATCATGAATTTATTCGAAAGTATTTCAGTGCACGATGACTTTTGTGGCGTATTTTTTCTCTGTCTCTTCGTTTTTTGACAAATTTCAAAAATAAAATCTGGCAATATTTTGAAAAAAACTACTGGGTTTTATCCAGAATGGCATAGGAATGGTGTGAAAAAAAAATTGGACTTCATATTCCGATTCAGTTTTGCGTTATTTTGGTTTTACTACAAAATTTCAAGGTGTACGAACACTTTTGGGAGCCACTGTATGTGAACGAAAAGTTTCATGACGTATATGGTGTTACACTTTCTATCAACATATTTAATTTCCTAATCAACATTAAAATTAAACATAAATTTTTACCGAAATTTAACAACAGTAAAAGTTGGATAGAACACGACATTAGTCTGAAATAATCTGAGAAAAAGCCATTTAAAATACTTGCTACTGTTTAATTAAGACTTAAAACGATCTAAATAAGTTAAATTACATCAAAATATCCATTCAGAGAACGTTATCATAACTAAAATTATAATTATAACTTACTGAATAAGTGATTACGATAATTAACACATTTTTAATTTAAGATGGAACAACAAAACATGAAGGAAATAACTTACTGCGAACACATTCCTAAAACATATCCAAAAGGAATGAATAACTAATTTTTAAATCTATAATTTAAAAGAGTTAAAAGTGACAAACATTTCTGGATGTAAAATTTCATAAAAGGTTTCAAAGATCTAAAAATTGAAAAAACACAATATGTTGCTTATTTTCAGAAAAAAATTCCCTTTGAGAAAATTTAAATTATTATTCTATGGAATTTTAAAAAAAGAAAGATTTATTGGACTGATAAATTACAATTTTCTAAAGGTGAATTCTGAAATGGCTGATTGGCCAAACGAATAGCAAATCAGCTTTGGTGTAAGGTTACCGAAATTGCTCCGCCGCCAAGGTAAGGTAGCGGGTTGCCAGAATAAAATATTTATCGCCGCGACCCGGTTACCGTAATTCTACCCACATTCTTTTTTGGTGTTGCATATAGCTCAAACGCCTCAATAACCTTTTCATAATCTTGTTTGTCGTCATCTAACAAATCAAAGGCATTAAAAATATCTATGCCTTCTTCACCAATTGCATTTAGTAGCATGGCTACTTTTACTTCAGATTTCTTTTCATCATTTCCGGTCGCCGTCATATAGATGCAAAACTGTTGTTTAAATTTTCGCCAATTATCCGCTACATTTCCGACGAAACTCAGGCCCATTGGCGGTCTGCAGTATTCCATTGTTTCTTTGAAGTGGTTAAACTTTCGACTGCGCCATGTTATGTTTTCTTATAATATATCACAAGGAAATTATAAAGTAATAACATTTAAAATATTAATTTTGTTTAAACTGAATCCAATATCGGCATCCATATTAACAACTGAATTACAACTGAATAATTATCACGAGCATCTTTATTCTTAAGATTTGACAACTCCAACTGTTGCCATTCATAACTTCACTAATATGTTACAATATCTTAATATATAAAAATCTTCTGTGCGGACGTTTGTCACCATAAGGCTTTTAAACGGCTGGACCGATTTTGATCAAATTTTTTGTGTGTAATTTAATTGTGGCAAGCATGGTTTGGAAGCGCGATGGATCGAATCGGAAACGTTTTTGTTAATTAATTAATTTAAACATTGGATGGTTATATCTCCCAAATGATTGATATTTATTTTAACCAATTGTTGAGCGAGAACTAAAATAAATATTTAACCCGTTGCCAAAGGACAATAAGAAAGCCAGCTCTGCTTTTTCTAATGAAATTTCCTACTGTGATATGTCAATTGGGAACAGATAAAACGTAGAGAGTGAAGCCTCCATATCTCTTGAAAACAACAATTTTAGGTCCCGTGATATATTTTAAAGTAAAGTACTGGAAGGTTCAATCAAAACGTGTGTTCTGTCGTCGTAGTTGAACCTTGTGACTGTATCGGTGCTTTAGGTTTTCCTAACTAAATGTAGGGCTCGACCGATGGAATTTTTTGGCCGATGGGCCGATGCCGATTGTTGGCCGATTGTTCAAAGGTGGCCGATGGCCGATGGCCGATTGTTTTCCCACAAACGGCCGATTGCCGATGGCCGATGCTGTTGGCCGATGGCAAAAAAAAAAAAATAAAAAATTCTAACAGAAATAAATTGATAAGATTGTCAGGATTTAAAGGATCATTGATTCATTTCACTTTACTTCCTTTCTACGAATAAGGAATTGTAATCCCCAAAAAAAAAAACATCAGATTTCGACTTAAATTTTTATTTTACGATCATCCAATTTAAACTTCACAAGTTTTTTCGGCTCATATGTACATGCATATGTACCTAAGAACATATAGATGATCGAAATATCCATTTTGAACGCCTCCTTAGTTAATTATCGCAAATTCTCTTGTGATATCTTCATGCATGTAAACTTACATCACTCAAAAACGTTATGAAATAGAAAGTTGAAAACTCATACGTACGAAGTTTGATCTAAAAGTTCGAGGACAAGTTGTATAAAAATTTACCGTAAATAATTCACATTTCTGAAGTACATCTATCTACAAAATAGTCACCTTGAACGACTATGCACTTCTGCCAACGTTCGTATAGCTTTTAGAAGGACTCCTGGAAGATATTTATCGCAACCTCCTGTAAGGCCTGTTGCGCTGCTGCTTTAACTTCAACGTGGGGAAGAAGGCGACTTTCATGTTGAGGATGCACGGTTCGATTAGTCAATACTCTGATATGGCAAACAAATAGCATAACGTTTCGTCGGACTTAGCTCCGTGTGACTTTTACCTGTTCCCAGCAAAAAAAAAAAAAAAAACATTTGCATGGACGCCGCTTTCTACCGTCAGGAGAAGATAAAGCTGCATCACAGAAGGTAGCGAAAATGGCTTCCAAGAGTGTTTCCAAAAGTTATATAAACACTGGCAGAAGTACATGGTCTCTCATGATGACCTTTTGAAGGTGGATGTGCTTCGGTAATGTGAACTATTCTGGGTAATGTTTTATACAGCTTGTCCCCCAAACTTTTGGATCGTACTACGTACAATCTGTATAGGGTGTAGTTATGTTTCTCCTTTTTTGACTGCTGTATGACAGAAGACAAAGAACAACAGCCAAAAAAAAAGAAAGAAAGAAAGAAAAAAGGAAGAAAAGCAAAGAGACTGTTTAATAACCGATCGATATATATATATTTTTTAATTGAACATATAACTAAGATTTCAGTAATATTGTAATAATGTATGGATTTAGGTAAACTAAACATAGTTAAAAATCAATTATGTTGTTTAATCATTCAAAAACAAATTAAGAATTAAACTATGAAACTGTCAACAATTTACGCAATTAAAGCGGAAAGATTGCACTTAGACATTTTTTAGTCATCAAATTAAACAAAAAAGGTAACAGACAAATTACAATATTAAATCATAATATTAATATTTTTATACTTATTTAAATTTATGAATAGAAAAGTTTGCATTTTTCATAAAATGTATAACAATGACATAAATTTTGTGGAAAAAAGAAATAGCCATGAAAAGAGCGAGGTTCTTAAAATGCAACTACAATAAACAAACTCAATATTTACACCAAGTTAATAACTGAATACATATACTACTTGATCTGACGTTTGCGCACGCAATATTGAACAATTTGATTGTTTAATCTTTTATGAAGCACTACAACCAAGTTCAAATTATTTTTTTCAATTTAACAATAATTTTCTGAAATTTAAAAAATTGCATGTAAGAAAATCCTTGAAACTTTTCTACAACATATTATTAAACATATGGTGAAAACGAAAATAACTTATTCATTGATTTTATATAAATACATAAAAATAGATACTTACAACAGAAAAAAAAAACGATCGCTTATAATGATGCAGAAAAGATGAAGTATTACAAAATATAGGTGAAACGAGTATAAGAAATACGTAAAATGACATTTCTTGACCAAAATAAGTAATCGCTAAATATTTAAGAAATGCTTGAAACGACGAGGGTAGGTTAGGGGAGTCACACCCTCTGATTTTGGAGTAACTCACAACGTTAAACTTCGGCTTTTTTTTTTTAGTACGGAACCGCTACCACCAACGCCTCGGAAGAGTTTCTGAATCTACTTCAGCACTTCTAAAGAAAAAATTCAAAAGTCCCTTTGTTTTCCGAATTATGTCACCATTCAAAACGTCTTTAATCATTTTCTTATATTAATGCTCTAAATTCTTCCTAAAGAATAGATAAATCTTGGAAAAAAAAAATTCTATTTTTATGAATGGTGTTAGTTTTAAACAACTCAGAAGTACAACTAGAGTTTAATTTCAGAAATTGAGGGAGTGGGAGGAGGGGCACGCAAGTGTTCTCGGAAATAAAAAAATAGTCGTAAAGAATAGAGTTTCAAATAATCATAAACATTAAGCAGAAAAAACCTTTTAAAAATTGCACCCGAGTTTGTTTTGACGTGCAGTGGCGGATTTAATAGCAAATGTTGCAATTGCGAGAGAGGCCCCATAACCATAGGGGCACCGTAGAAGTTACAAAAATGCTTGTGATAAATGTTTTACAGCTTCTGTGATAAAGAAATACTGCCCCAAAATGTGATTCGACGGGCCTCAAACTTGTAGCTCCGCCGAAGCGATACAGAAAGGACTGCATTACTGTGGTTCATATTAAAAATATCGAAAAATTAAAAATTACCGTCGGTTCAACGGGAATCTAACAAAATGAAATTAATTTGAATTTTGACATTTGGAATTCAAATTATGTTTTTCGCAATCAGGAGTGCGTGTGTGTATGTAGGCGTGTGTTTATGTCTATGTATGAGTGTATAGGTGTGTGTGTATGTGTAGATGTGTGTGTATGTGTAGGTGTGTGTGTGTATGTGGGTAGGTGTGTTTGTGTATGCATGTGTGTGTAGGATATGGACGCAACCTGGAGACGGTTTTCGTTAGAGGAGCAGCATCGTGAGGTCGGTCGACGGTGGTGGTGCAAAGGGAGGCGGGAGGAAAATAAAATCATAGGAATTCAAAACAGTCAAATGAGAACAACAAGCAATGTGATTGCTCAAAAAATCGGTTTCGCCATCTCATATTTGTTTCCACGGTCTCCAATTCTGCAATCTATCACCAAATGATCGTCAGTCTGAGACGCTATATTAGTTTTGCATTGAAATAAGTAATTAATAGCCACAAAAAATCAGTTGATAGGCTTTTTCGAACACCCGATCGAAAACAAAAAGGGAAGTGCACAACTGGAACGTGCGCACATTCCACATGCGAAAATTTAGTCTTCTACAGCTTTTACCATTTTTGAGTTATGGCTTATGAGAGATACATACGTACATCCAGCCGCAAGAAACAACGCAATAATTAACTGGTTTGGTACCTGAATGCAGTATTAAAAACTCTTTGATGGATGACTAAAATAGAAATTCATACTGAAATTTATGTAAACAATTTTGTTTGAAAACAATAACTCCCTTTACTTTGTATTAAAATGTAAAACAACAAAGGTCCTGTTTTTCAAAAACATCGGCCAATTCCATCGGCTTTTCGGTGTTTTTAAGGCCGATGGGCCGATGTTTCCTACAAGTTAGCATCGGTCGCCGATGCCGATGCCGATGGCAAAATTGTTGAACCATCGGCGCCGATGCATCGGTGTAATATAATACTTGTTTACGCTATTTGGCAATACTGATTTTAACTAAATTAATTGGCAACAATAGCTTTTGTTCTTTTGTCATTTTATGTTTAAAGAAAGCTTAGTTAATTTATCTAGCTTGGTTTTCAGTAAATAAAAGCTTTATTCTTTAAGCCATACTTACGTTGTAATGATTATTTATAACAATTTTATTTACTGATAACATTTGAGCAAGCAACTAAATGGAGCAATTACTAAAACCGGAAAGGTTTGACGTGGATCCCCACAAGCGTTGGCGCAGAGGCGAAGTGGAAGCACTTGGTGCCAAACCTTTTCTAACTTCATTTCGCAAATTAAGGACATCCAAGACGGTAACAAGCTTTCCCTATTATGCAATTATGTCTCTGCAACAGTTTATATGTATATCAATGATTGCACAAAGTATACAGATGCCATAGCAGTCTTAGATGCTTTGTACATAACAAAGCGCAATGAAATTTTTGCGAGACACTGCTTGGCATCAAGAGCTCAGCAGAGTGGTGAGTCAGTACAGGAATACCTTCAAGCACTCAAGCAACTTAGCAAGGACTGTAGTTTCAAAGCTGTCAATGCAGAACAGAACAAAAGCGAGTATGTCAGAGATGCCTTCATTCGTGGCCTCAAGAACTCGCGCATTCGCGAAAGACTGCTGGAGAACTCCATTGTCACCCTGGAGAATGCGTTTGATCAAGCCAGAGCTCTGGAGCTGGCTGAGCATCACTCAGCTTCTTACCTCTTACAAAACCCTTGTACAACTGGGGCAACTACGGAGAGCTCTAAAGATGACGATGCTCATCAGCTTGCAGCAGTTACCCCAAATCGCTCAAAGAGGTGTTATTTCTGTGGGAATGACTATCACCCTCGGAGTGCTTGCCCAGCAAAGGATTCGATATGTCGAAATTGTGGAAAAAAAGGACATTTCCAGAGATCATGTAAGTCCTCCCCATTTCAACAAGGCAAATCACCACAATCCAGTGCTTCGTCCTACCTCCTCGCTTCTGCTTCTGTCTTCCCCCATTGCCTTCAAAAATCGGTCACTCAAGTGGAAATTAATGGAGTGAAGCTAAATGCACTGATAGACACTGGGAGCTCTTTAAGTTTTATCAATGCGTTGCATGTTCAGAGATGCCGCGCAGAAGTGAATCCTTACTATGGAAAAATAACCATGGCGAATTCGTCGTTGACCACGGAAGTTTCTGGTTGTTGTACTGTTTCAGTCAAAATGCAAGGTCATAAATACAACAATGTGGAGGCATTAGTCATGCGAAACTTGTGTGTAGACTTTTTAGTAGGTCACAACGTATTAAGTGATCATTCGTCGGTAGAGATTGACTTTAGAGGAGAGAGACCTCCTTTACGTATATGCTCCCTGGCCGTAGCCTTAGTCCCACCTGTTTCGTTGTTTTCAAACCTTACACCCGACTGTAAACCTATCGCTACTAAGCCCAGGAGGCAAACCAATGAAGACAAGCAGTTCATTGCTTCTGAAATAATTAAGCTCATGAGCGAAGGCGTTATAGAACCCAGTAACTCCCCTTGGCGAGCTCAAGCATTTGTTGTCAAAGGAGACACTCATAAGAATCGCATGGTAATAGACTACTCACAAACCATAAATAAGTTTACCCTTCTGGACGCTTACCCTCTCCCAAGGATTGAAGAATTAATTTCCGAAATCTCTAAATATGAAATCTTCAGCACAATAGATCTGAGGAGCGCCTACCATCAGGTACCAATCAAGGACTCTGAGAAGCAGTATACTGCCTTCGAAGCGAGTGGGAAACTCTATCAATTCTTGCGTGTTCCTTTTGGGGTCACTAATGGTGTAGCCAGTTTTCAGAGGACAATTGATATGATTATCGCAAATGAAAAACTAGACGGTGTTTACCCCTATTTAGATGATGTAACGGTCTGTGGTAAAACTCAAACTGAACATGATAACAACCTACAGAGATTTTTAGCTGCAGTAAAGAAGTACAACTTAACCCTAAATGAAGAAAAGTCCCAATACTCGGTGAAATGTATCAAGTTACTAGGTTATACCATTTGCAATAAGGAGATTAAACCTGATCGTGATAGATTGGCTCCCTTAATGGATATGCCTGTGCCCAGAGACACGGCCTCTTTACAGCGAGCTCTAGGGATGTTCGCTCATTACTCTCGCTGGATCGCCAGCTTCTCAGAAAAAATACGCCCTCTCTTGAGCAATGGACCTTTTCCTTTATCCAAGAAAGCTGTGACAGCTTTCAACTCTCTAAAATCTGATATTACCTCACTAGCTGCAATCGAGGATAAAATTCCGTTCAGAGTTGAAACAGATGCCTCTGAATTCGCAATCTCGGCTACACTTAGTCAAGCAAATCGACCTATTGCATTCTTCTCCAGAACCCTCAGCCCATCAGAAAGAAAGCATGCCATCATTGAAAAGGAGGCATATGCTATTGTAGAGTCTTTGAGAACATGGCGACATTACCTGATCGGTAGACACTTCGAGATTTTTACTGATCAGAAATCAGTTGCTTTTATTTTTGATCAGCATCATAATAGTAAGATAAAAAATGAAAAGATTATGCGTTGGAGACTGGAACTGGGATGTTTTAAATATGACATCATCTATCGACCTGGTAACAAAAATGCAACAGCCGACGCTCTTTCGCGAGTAAGTGGTGCCTCTGTTCCTCAAGTAGATTTGAATATGTTGCATGACTCTTTGTGCCATCCTGGCATTACGAGAATGTACCATTGGGTGCGAGCAAAGAACTTACCTTTTTCTCTAGAAGACATCAAAAGAGTTATAAACTCATGCAAATGTTGTAATGAAGTAAAGCCTCGTTTTTGCAGGGACGAAGGCAAGTTGATAAAAGCAACTTCTCCTTTTGAAAGGTTAAATATTGATTTCAAAGGACCTTTACCAGCTGTATCAAGGAACCGTTTCCTCCTTACGGTTGTGGATGAGTTCACCAGGTTTCCTTTTGCGTTTCCATGTTCGGATGTATCTGCTGCCACAGTTATTTCACATCTCCAGAACCTTTTCTCGGTTTTCGGAATGCCTGCCTATATACATACGGATAGAGGGTCATCATTTATGTCCAGTGAACTGAAAAGCTTCTTGACCTCGCTTGGTATTGCTACAAGCCGTACTACGGCATACAACCCTCAAGGTAATGGTCAAGTTGAAAGGTACAATGGTATAATTTGGAAAACCATACAACTTGCTGTTAAATCAAAAAATATTGCAATAGAACGTTGGGAGGAGGTATTGCAGCAAGCACTACATTCAATTCGCTCTCTGCTGTGCACTGCCACCAACTCAACACCTCACGAACGTCTTTTCATTCATGCCCGAAGATCATTCAACGGTCGGTCTTTGCCTACTTGGCTCTCCCGCCCTGGTCCTGTTCTTTTGAAAAACCATGCAAGAGCCAACAAGTATGAGCCAGTTGTGCAAGAAGTCCAGCTTATTGAAGCAAATCCTGAGTACGCTCATGTAAAATATCCTGACGGACGCGAAACCACTGTTTCTTTAAGACACTTAGCTCCAAGAGGGGATGAGGACTCTACTTGCGACGATGAGTCGAATCATCTTTCCCCACTTCGTCAGAAGATCAAACCGACTGATGATCTACCAGAAGAGGCGACCCAACATACTACATTGGAAAAATCTTCATTATCGCTCAGCTCTCCAGAATATCATAAAGGAACGCCACGCAACAGTTTCGCAGAATCAATGAATGATGAAGTTGTCTTTCGCTCTACCAGAGAAAGGCGCCAACCATCCTATCTGGCCGACTATGTAACAGGCTGAGAGCTACAATCTTGTTATAGACTGTAAAAATTAATTAGGAGGGGGTGAATGTAATATAATACTTGTTTACGCTATTTGGCAATACTGATTTTAACTAAATTAATTGGCAACAATAGCTTTTGTTCTTTTGTCATTTTATGTTTAAAGAAAGCTTAGTTAATTTATCTAGCTTGGTTTTCAGTAAATAAAAGCTTTATTCTTTAAGCCATACTTACGTTGTAATGATTATTTATAACAATCGGCCAGGCCGATGCATCGGTCGAGTCCTAACTAAATGATTAGAAAGTTCCGTAACTAGCAACATTTGTTTCTCGACTGAAATCCATCTGAGTTTTGGCACCAATGTCAAGAATACTTTAAGGATTGATCATTAAACTAATTAGCACATTATTAAAGGAAAAAATGATGGAATTTAAAGACGAAACAAATTTTATTTTCGTCCAGATAAATTACAACAGGGTAGTTCTGTACACAAAAGATCAGTGCAGTGTAAGATCGGAATACTTCGATAATTGGGAATCTGGCGCGGTCGTCTCATTTTTGGCGTTAATAACTTTATTTTCGTAACCCTGCTGATTTACAGTAGCCCTATGCAAATAGATGTTACCGTTCTCTTTGTTTAGCTTTGCAACGAAAAATACCTCTGCGCAGGCGCTGGTGCCAAAAATTGACGCCAATGAAAAAAGATCGCCAGATTCCCAATTATCGAAATATCCCCAGAAGATCTTTCTCTTTCGTGGAAAGAACGAATTAGGCAATATATGAAGTTTTAAAAGTTTTCATTCAAAACATCGGATTGCTAATCGGTCGGAGTTGGCTTAGCTCACTGATCGGCTGAATTACAGTTACGTGGTGGATTGGCGACTTTGGCTATAAACAATAGAGTTGCATAATAATTTGTTTACATTTTAAAGCTACTGTTACTGTAATATATTGTATTTTTTGTTTATTTGGCGGAATATTTCAAATGGCAAAGAATTGCTTTTCATTTTTAAAGGGTTTTTAGTCGTTTTAGTTGAAGAATGTATTTATTTTACAACGGGAGGGAGGGGGGAGGGAAGAGTGATTTCTGCTCCTAATTCAGAGAACTGTTTTTACATTCATAATTTTTTTAAACGACATCCTTTCGATTGTTTTACTCTTTTTTATATGGGGGATGTTGCAGCGGGATTTTCCGTTTGTTCTAGATGGTAGTTAGTTTTTTACGCTTAATATTTGAGGACGCTTTTTATCGCTTGAGTAGGAACAAACCATTAAGTACGGGGGGAAAATAGTTAATGCTCAGTGTCAGTCAACTGCTTAGTGGGCATTAGATAAATCAAGTTGTAATAAATATACGCATTCTGACACCAAGCAGCTTAAATCATTTTTTTTTCACTTATTTTTTTTCAAAAAAAAGGTTTAAACACTTTGTAGTTTATTGAAATTTATTAACTTTTCTATTTACAAAGTTTGAACAGAACAACGTCTGTCGGGTCCTCTAGTTCCTTAATAAATATATCGTTTCCAGGGTCCGATTTCTGAAGTTTGACAAGTTTCTAGATTTAATATTTCATGATGCCGTCAGTTTAATTTTCAGTTATAGCAATACTAATTAACGTTGGAATTTTTTTATGTACTATCTTTCCCGATTACTAGAAGATGCCTGTACCGATTAGGAAAATTCTTTTTCTGTTTGAATCCTATACTTCTCCCGTCGTCTAATGGTCTTCAAGTCCAGGGTGCTTATTCCAAGCTCGAAATTCACCTTGCGAGATTAGTTCTGATCGTCTCACTAGATGGCGCTTTAAGGAAAATCGCAGTCTCGCAGTATAAATCTCGTAAGTTCGTATTCTAAGCTCCAAAAGAAGGGGAAAAAGTGACTTTTCGCGCCTTTACTTGCGAGCGAAATCTCGACTGCCCCGAAGTAGGTGAGATTATGTGATTTTTGTGATACAATTATGGGAGTTTGTTTTTCTGAAAGGTATTGGATCGAGGAAAACGAATTTGGATGATGCCAATCTTAGAAATGGTTCAGGAGGGGGGGGGGGGGGGAGCAAGTGGTTTTCTATTCAATTTGTGATACAATTGCGGGAGTAAGTTTTCTGACAGGTATTTATTGGCAGGAGGATAACAAATAAGGAATTAGGATTTTGCCGGCGCCGAAAATGGTGCAGGGGGGCGGGGTCGTAACTGTACAGGGGGAGTGGTTTTCCGTTCCATTTTCGTGCCGCAAAAACGGGAGTTAGTTTTCCGCTTGCCAATACATTTCAGAAAAACTAATTTTAATGTTGCGAACACCGAATATGGTGCAGGGGGGGGGGTGCAAATGGTTTTTAGTGGAATTTTTTTGATAAAATTACGGGAGTTGGTTTTTTTGAAAGGTATTGGCACGAGGAAAACGAATTAGGATATTGCCAACCCTGAAAATGGTGCAGGGAAAAGGGGGGGGGGGTCATATAACTGCACTGAGGGGCAAGTGGTTTTCCGTTCAATTTTTGTGACACTAAAACGGGAGTTTTGCAAAAACATTTTGCAGGGAAGAAGGGGTGGGGGGGGGGGGCAAAGTGGTTTTCGGTGAAATTTTCGTAATAAAACTACGGGAGTTGGTTTTTCTAAAAGGTATGGTATTGGTACGAAGAAAACGAATTAGGATGTGGCCAACCCCAAAAATGATGCAGGGGGGTAGAGAGGGGGGGGGGAGATTTATAACTGCAAACATAAAATAGGTATTTATGTAACATTTCTCACTTTACAACAAGTTTTCAATGCTTAAAAGACTTAAACCCACTTTCACAACATTATAATACACAAATATCCGAATTAAATTGCAGACACGTGTTTTGAAGACATTAAGAGCGCCTTTTTCAATGCAAATGATGTCAGTTTATGAATAAAAATGCATTCTCGGCTAAGGTTGTTTATTTCCATGGATTTCATTTTCTTTTAACCAAATCCATCACTTAGGAAATACGTTGGGCGGGGGGGGGGGGCGGGGATCGGGGACTTCCATTTTCAAGAAATAATGCATTTGAAAAAATTAAGGAGCTATGAATTTTCTACTCCCCTTTATTGGTTTTGACCGCTTGACGGCCTGCACAAATGCGTCTAGAGCAAATTATATAAAAAGCGTTCATAATTTTTATGTCTTTTGTACATTATCCCACTTAAAATTTAGTTGTTTCACAAAAGTACTATTTGTTTCTGAAAATTGTATGAATTTCAAGTTTACACAGAATATTCAATCCCCCTTTTTTGCGTTTAAGGGGGGGGGGGGGGTGCGGTGACATCACAAATTACTGCCCCGTCTGTCACCCATGCTAGATACACCACTGACGAATGTAATTTTTTTTCTGTCTTCTTTTGCTGTAAAATCCTCCTCCCCCTTTTTTCCCCTAAATTCTTGATTTGTTACCTACTGTCATTATTCAATTTCAATTGAATTTAATTTGTAAGAAATTTTTTTTTTCTTTATTGAAATTTGATATTGATTAACTAATTACAAAAAAGTACAAAGCCTGGTAATTTCTGGGAAATTGTTTCTAAAATTTGATTTTCCATTTCGCCCCGATTACTCCTTTTTTCATTTCTTCTTCAATTTAGAATCTTTTCTTTGGGTTGAACGTTTAAAGTTCTTTATCAGCTGAAGTGAAACGATGATTAAAAAATCTTACTCCCTTTACGAATATTTTTCAATATACATTTACAGAAGCAGAGTATTTATTCATTTTAAACTGCTCTTATAACCAAGATTGCTGTTTTGACTTTTTAATCTTGAAGATAAAGATGAAAGTGTGTAATCATAGTTACAAGTTGCTTGTTTTGAAAAGGAAATCTAAAAAAGTACTGTTTTCTGTTTTGAAGATATCTTAAGATTGGGTCTTGGAAAACAATACCTAGAAAAAATGGAATTTGAAAACAGGAATAATGAAGAAATAAAACTTTTTATTTAAGCATATGCTTATTAAATTATAATTTTAAAGAAAAAGAGAAAAAAACTGGAATATGTCTCTGATACTGAGATTGTTGCTATAATTACAAGTTACAACTGAACGGGGGGAAAGGTTGGTTTTTACATTACCAATCCTAATATGGAAGATTGTATACTCTGTTATGACTGCTCTCATCCCCAAAAGCTCAATTAGCCCAACAAACCTTTTACATATTGCAGGGGTGCCCCTCCCCCCAAATATCGCAAAGACTCCCCCCTACAAAAGCAAGAGCCCCCCCCCAATAAACAAAGACCCCTCAAAACACCACCACCATCCCCTAAAAATTTCAATAGCGCAGTCAGCGCCATAACCTAGCCCCCCCCCCCCCCCCCTCTGCATTTTAGTGTTTTATATTCAATTTGAATTATAGTCCAGTCAATAGATACATTTTACCTTACAAAAAATGGGGTCAAAGATTTTTTTAAAAAATTTGTACATATTGATGCCGACATGGGAAAACCAAGTTATCCAACACGAAAGACCCCGGGAGAACTTTTGGGGGCCGAAAAACCTCAAAAATTTATGACTTTTTTTTGTTTTTTCCAAAATATCTCCGAAATGGTTCAACTTAGGAAAAAATATCAAATACAAAGTTTAAAGAACATTAAATTTCCTACAACTTTCGTATTTACAACTTTTTTGTAGCACAAATAACAAACTTGCTATAGCTCTTTGAAAATAGGCAGTTTTCCTCCACTCCGCAAAAAAAAAAAAAACATTCACACCGAAAACAAAGCGTCACAATTATTAGAACTCGAATAGAAACTTAAGTTTCAAAGAGTTTATCGACAGTTTGAATTTCCTACTCCTTCTCCACTGCTCACGGACTAACATTTCCGGTCTGACAGGGGTAATCTTCATCAGACTCCAATAACAGATGATACATTGCAGTTTGTAACTGGACTACACATTATATACATTCATTTGAGGCATATAATTCGTACATTCTAGTCTAATTATTACAAACAAAAATGCGATCTTTAAATATTAATGTGTAGGAATGAATATTAGGCAGCTAATAAGCAGAGCCCGACTAACTAAAAGTGAGGCCCAAGGCCCATAATAATTTTGAGGCCCCTGAAGACTATTATTTTAAAAATGTGTGTATTTTTTGTATAGTTGTAATGCTATGCATAATTCTTTAAGTAATTTGGGGCCCCTTAGGAAGAGGAGGCCTCATGCCCAGGCTTGGTAGGCCTGTGCGGTAACCAGGCCCTGCTAATAAGCAAACAAACAACACAATCATACATCCTATGTTGATACAGTAATAATAATAAAGCCTCCCCCCACCGCTCATGAACTAATATTTCGGATCTGATAGAGGTAGTCTTCATCAAATTCCAATATTATTTGATTTATATTTCAGTTTGTAATTTAATTACATAATCTACACATTCATTGAAAGCACATAATTCGTACCATCTTTTCTAACTATTAAAAGCGAAAATGCGATAATTGAATATAAATGTAAATTAATAAATATTAGGGTGCTAATAAGCAAACAATAGACACAATAATGCACAAATGAAGGTACAATAGTAATGCGTAATGAACACTTTGAAAATATTCTGCAGAAACTGACTTTTTAAGGCATGAAAAACCCAAAAGAATTACCTTTCAAAATGAAAATCGAACTGTGGAAGTTTAATACGTGCATCTAAATTGCAGGGAGATTCATTCGATCTTAAAGCAAAAAGAGAAAAGACAACAAAATACGTTGTTTATCTTCTTCGAAGCCGTTTTGAAGGCCCAGGTTCTCCTTGTTCAGAATCTGTAGGGGGTAGAAAGAATCTGTGGTCCTTGAATTGTTCATCTCCTTGTTGCTGTGATTCCAAAAGCTCCTAAGACAAATCATCTTCTGCAGTCTCATCCAAAGATGAAATTTGTTAAACATTTTCACAATTTATGCCACTACAGTGTTTGCACATGCTGGAGCATTTCAAACCCACCTTGCAACAAGAACAGGCTCTAGTACAATTTTTCTTGCAGGTACAATAAGATACAATCTTCAAA
Organism: Uloborus diversus; assembly: GCF_026930045.1. NCBI lineage: Eukaryota > Metazoa > Arthropoda > Arachnida > Araneae > Uloboridae > Uloborus > Uloborus diversus. The sequence continues at coordinate 24,851,273 of NC_072734.1, read as the reverse complement.
AGAGTCTGGGGAGCTGAATCACTTTTCAAGTCAACAGGCAATAGACCTTGCATTCTGTGTTCCCAACCCCATTTCCCTAGATCAATTATGTTGCCCAACCAACTTAGAATTTGCTGGTTGCACCAATATGAATGATAACATCCAGCATTTTTTTCTTTTTTTTTGCACACTGCAAAATTTATTTTGGCTCTGTATACTGGTTTTATAAAAAGATTAAATCGCAAAGTATCCAAAGATAGGTTCAAATACCTTACGTCACCTGCGTATAATATTTTTAAAATATTTTCTCCAGCTGCAGCTACGGCATCATGATGACTGATTGGATCCATAAATACTTCAATAGCTTCCGAAATTTCAGGAATTTTTTTGACTATGTTGCACAACTTAATTTTGCCTTGGCCAAAGATTGCCGATGTCGTATCACACCCGCTAAACGCATAAATAAAAAGAATATTGCTGGGGTCAAACTTAAAGGATTTAGTGGGGAAAAAAAACAAATCACAAGTATTCCCTCTTCCAGGTTTTAAAAAGAACAAGTTGCTGAAAGGCTGTCCTAAAGCTGTCATCAGCACCAACAGATCCATATCCTAACCCGCTATAACAATCTTTTCAATTTCCTTCACTTTTGAAAGAACAGTAAGTTGGTATCTTCTTGAACCTGCCTGGCTTCAATGTCACCCTCTTCGAAATACGTCTTAAGAAGTTGGATAAGACGATTTTTGTTGTTATAATTTGCCAGAAATCTTTCTTGGGGAATTTAGCTTACCAAGTTAGGTTAAACCATTACTTCGAAGGAAGAGATTGATTGCTCATTGATATAGCATTTGTGACAGGCAGTGTGAATTATTACTTCTTTTAAGTCCTTCAAAAATCACTGATGATCCTCATTCTGACGTTTTGTACTGCATCTCTGAAGATTTTCTATTATTCCCTTCTCCTTCACAATCCTTACTTCGCCTTCATTCAAACTGATTTTGCAAATAGAAAAAAAAAAACATCTTGGTCAGGCGTAATCATTTCTACAAAAAAAATTGTAATACAGAACACACAAATTGATAAAACACTCTTGCTCGAACTCTGAAATGACCAATACGCGTTGCTATTGAGTCGATACATCGCATTTGGAGAAAAAAAGGGATAGAATGGGGGTGTTTTGTTTATGTTAAAGGAAGCAGAGGCTGATTTACCCTCAGCTGCGAAAGACAAATCATTTCCAAGGTCAGGCAGTCGGTGTTTCTCCTTTTTTCCTTCGTTATCCGATGCGCCTTTACGAACTTTGCTGAGGGGTTCAGAAAAAGTGTGACTTTCAAGAAGTTGTAACTCGCTTGCTTTTCATGCTACAAAAATGTTGTAATGACAAAAGTTGAAGGAAATTTAATCTTCTTCAACATTTACATTCGAAGTTTTTCTCTAATTTTAACCATTTTTGAGATATTTTGGAAATACCGCAAAAAGTCACAAATTTTTGGGGTTTTTCGGCCCCCAAAACTTCTCCCGACGTTTTTCGTGTTGGATAACTTGGTTTTTTCATATTGGCACTAGTATATACAAATTTTAAAAAAAAATCTTTGACCCCATTTTTTGTAAGGTAAGCCCGTTTTTTTCTACCTATTGACTGGACTATTAGCAGATTTCTTCATCAAGACTTTTGGATGCAGCTAAACCTTTCGCATTCGACACGAGACACGACAACAACATAATATACAATCCCCGATTACGGACTATTAATATTTCTTCGTCTACATTTATGACAGTTAGGATTTTTTTTTTTTTTTTGATATCATGATTTTGTCTAAAGTTATTATTATTATCATTATTTTGATTATAGTTTCTCGGGAAAAATATATTTCATACAAGACGTTCTTACTATTATAGATGGTTTTATATTATAAATCAACAAAATGTACGGTTAATTTTTTTTCTCATGTATGTATTGGCTTTTTTCCCCTCTTCGATTTTTGTTTTAGACACTGTAATATTGAAATACTCGTATGCATAAAATATGACTTACCTTTAGCCCTCGGCTCATTTTTCCTTTGTGTACTATTTTGTAAAATTTTCGGTGAATTTATTTTTATGAATTCTGGATTTGCTTCTAGAAAATCTAAAATTATTTCGATGTGATTCTTTGCAACGTAAAACGTATTCTTTGAAGTATGAGCCATTAGCGTGCCAATCGTCAAAATTCGCGCCTTATCTTGCACGGATGGAGCAAAACAAAAAGTATCTGCGCCTAAAGACCATTGGTTGGAAGAAATCACGTGCCTCCTCCCTCCCCCCGCGCCGCCAAAACCGGCGAAAAACTTTTCTTCCCCCATCGCGGCTGGAACTTGGACTCGTCGCCACATCGCAATAAGAATTTTTTTACCTCAGAATACCACTTTGCGAGATTTCTCGTCACGTGATCGGCTCTGACGTAACGTTTCGAACTCGAAAGTAGAAAATGTTTGGAATGACCTCCCAGGGATGAGGGATCCTGGAGAAATCGAGGGAACTCTTCAAATTTCATACTCGCGTATTGTTGTTTGTAAATTCATTATCATAGCATCTCACTTTAGTGAAACGATTTTTTTTTTTTTTAATGGATAGGATTGATCTAACTTAGGTCCCAAAGCTGTGCTTCACCATATTTGTTCTTTAAAAAAAAGTTTGATGCAAAAAACAATTTCATTTAATTTCAATATTGACGATTAAATATAAAATCCATTGTTAAAGAAAGTGCCTACCATAAAACATCAATACTAATTAGGGATGCACCCTTAAGGGTGGAGGGGGGGGTGAGGGGCATTTTTCCTTTATAGGGGGCTCTTGATTTGGGGGTGCACCCCCTCTAAATGTTTTCCCTGTATCAATCATTAGTAGTCATATCGCAAACTTTGAATAAAGACTCCTCTGAAGCAAACAGGAAATGCATTTAGTATCACTGCTCTAGTAGTATTTTGATCTTCATATATACAACATCACAGTAAATACTCTGTTTCTAGTGCTCTATAACGGGGCCAAGTAAAGAGAAATGTGCCTTTTTTCACGAGTTACGTGACACGTATTATTGTGAAATATTGAATAGTTAGGAAAAACCATTGACATTTAAATGGTTCCAACTAAATTAGCGCACAAATAAATCCTGGAGAGGAACAAAGATCAGTTTTCAGTGCCAATCGTATAAAATGTTATGCGCATTAAGATTTTTTCTTCTTTTAAAACCGACTTCAAAAAAGACGTTCTCAGTTCGTCGGAATCTTTTTATGTATGTCCCCCGTAAACTCAAACACTTATAGACCAACTTGGATTTTTTTTTTTCTTGTTTGAAAAGGTATATACTTTGCAGGTGATCCCATGGTCATCAGGTCAGTATCTGAAGATGGGATCCTTGAAAAATCAAGAAAACACTTCAAATTCAATGGGCAAAGTTAACGCGATTTCTGTTGTTTTTTAGTGACTCGTGAATTTTTTTCGGAAAGCATAGGTACTTTGCTAAAGTCAAACTGATGATGAAAACCATTTTCTTTGTAAATAATTGCGCATTTGAAAAAACTTTCTTCACAGTCTTCAAAAGTCTCCAAGACGCTGTGCTCTATTTCTTTCTCTATTTTGCTCATCTTAGCTGTTTTCAGACTCCTGTGCTCAGACTGTACTGCTGTATGCATTTCTTAAAATCTTTGTTTAATGTTGCTTAATGTTTCTTCTCATTAGATGTAGGCAGCCTCGGATCTGTGTACTAGCAGTGTGAGGGAAGGGCACGTCTTTAGGGGCCCAACGGCCCTAGAAATTGAAAAAAATATTGAAAAAAAAAAAAAAAAAAACGAGCACAAAGATTATTAACGTTGCAAATATACGCTGCTGGCCTCTGGAGTTCGTAGGGGGTGGGGGACTACTGACTTTATTGCAGAGGGGCCCAAAATTTATAGATCCGGGCCTGGATGTAGGTATGTGTACACGCATGTAATTTCTTTTTATTTATTTCTTTATCTTTCAGTAAATTAAAAATCCCCCCTTCTCAACCCAAAAATTGTTATTCACTGCATCTTTGGTTACCACAGGAACTTTGCGACACCCACTTTGGAAACCCCGGTATAACAAACTTTAGTCTCTGTTTTGTAAAAATGTTTATATTTCTAAAACTTTACTTTATCTTCTCTTTTTTGCTCTCACCCCTCTAAAGAAAGGGGGAGGGGTATCGTGTAATCATATTCAAAAACTATGCAGTCCGCCCAATATTTTTTGAAATTTTGCGAAAACCTTTGTTGATCTCAATCTTTTATGAATTGCCTCAAAAACGTATAAGTTGACTGTACTACCACGCTAATATCTTCATAGGGAAACACAATTTACAGGGTTACGTCGCGCTTCTCGCCGTCTAGAGTTGTGTTAATTGTACATTTTCTGGAGTGCTATTTAAAATTACTCATTTATTCTTGATCCACGATTTCTCTATTTTTTTCCTCCCTACTGTTGCTGTGCGAGAACGTTTGTTGTTCTTGATTTATTTATTATTATTTTATTATTATTGCAGATCACCGCAAGACTCCCCTACCTCGTTAATATCTTAGTTGGAAAACAGATTTGCTACAAATTTCTTGTTCTCAAGACTCAAGAGCTGTTACTTATCGAATTCATTTCCTGGATTGCTATATTAAATTGCTCACTGATTCAGGAGTCTTGGAACCACAATTTCGATACTTTTTTCCTCCCCTTTTTTTGTTAATATCTATTTTTCTATAGATTGCCACCGAAACGGTTTAAGTAGGCTGCACTACCACGATAATAACTTTGATAGGAAACCTAATTTACAGATTTACTTTGCATTTCTTGCTGTTAAAGAGTTATATATAACATTCATTTTCTGGAGTGCTAATTAAGATTACTCTTTAGTTCAGGAATTTGATCCGCGATTTGTCTATCTCTTTCCTCCCTTTTCCAAAAATTTCGCACTGTCTTCAGAAATTTTTAAAGGTTCACTATCCACCCTGGAAAAAGTAGTCTGCACGAACGACTTAAGAAAACATTTGTTGATTTTGATTTTTTATAGATTGCCGCAAAAACGGTTTAAATAGACTGACTGCACTACTACGATAACTTTGATGGGAAACCCAATTTACTGGTTTACTTCGCGTTTCTTACTTTAAGAGTAATTTTTTAATGAAATGTATTTTCTGGAGTGCAATTTAAATTCATTATCGATTGATTGGTTTGGTTGATTTCGTTTCGATTCTTTTTTTAATTATATTGCCTCAAAAACTTGTCAAAGTAACTTCACTACCGTGATAATGTATATTTGTTGGGAAATACATACTAGTTTAATTCGCGTTTCTATCTGTCATTAGATCCTCCCCTTTGTTGCTTTAGGAAAACATTTGTAATTTCGTCCCCCCCCCCTTTTTTTTTTTCAGGTTTACTTCGCGTTTCTTGCTGTCAATTTCTGGAGTACAATTAAGATTATTCATTTGTTCAGGAGTTTGATCCACCGTTTTTCAACTTTGTTTCTCCGCACTGTTGCTTTGCGAGTTGATTTCAATTGTTTTATGTATTGCTACAAAAACGGTTACATTCTCAGATACCAGAAAAATTGTCATTAAAGATCTCAGAGATTACTGAATTAGCTTATTTTCTGAACCATGTTTAGAGTAGATTAATACTTCATAGAAATGGAAATTGATTTAAATTGGTCCGAAAAGTGTGAAATTATTTTGTTTCTAATATTTTATACATTATAGTACAGTTTCTAGCGAAATCATTAAAAAAAATTTTTTTTTAGCGATTTTTTCCATTTTCAAATAAAAAAAACTTACTAATGGAACATTTTCTTTTCACACAGCAAGTAGCAATCACAGCCAAGTGTTTCTACACTTTCCTCTCCATAAAACTAGCGCGGAAGTAAACGCAGCTCGACATTTCTGAATGTGCACCTGAAATAAAAACAGCCATCAGCTAACACATGTTGCATTCTTCTATATCCGTTCTTGACACATTTTCATAAGCTTTCTTTGCAGAATAAACAAAATATATCTTTCTGGGTACAATGATTTGACAGAGACTTCCTTCTGTGACGTCGCTACGAACTTTATGTGGATCACAAACTGTATAACGCTTTCCGTTTTTATCTGATGCGCACTTAGTTTCGAATTGTTGTTAATCAAACAGTAAAATGAGAAATTGTGAAATCCCGTTACAAAAAATTGCAAGGGACTGTTCGTTTTGTTTGTTGTAACGGGAGTTTCGTTGTAATGGAATTCTAGCAATGAAATATAAGTCAAATCGGAACTGAAAATATATATTTCGTTGAAACCAATATTTCGTTGTATTGGTATTCGTTGCATCGGCGCATTTCACTATTTTTTTAGTTTATTGAAGTTGGTAACCCTAAATACAGGGTGAGCATAAATCATGGTCCAGATTTCAAAAAATCATATTTCCAAAACCGTTGCACATATTACCATTTGTGGTGCATGAGTTTGAGAAATATATGAAGTCCCCCCCTTCCCCCCAATACAGTTGACTTACACAAATGTGCAATGTGTGAGCACATTGTACAAATTGATCAAATTCAAATGTTCAATATTGGAATCTTTTATTACGCATCGAATGTTATTTTTTTTTCCCCAAGGGGCTGCGTTAGGGGCACTGCCTTTTGCAGATCCAGAGCGTTTCGCGGTAATAGCATCCTACTCTTTTACACAACACCACTATCGCGGATACTTTTATCACGAGGGATTTTGACGCCCAGTTTCCCTACCAGATGGAGACACTTGGGCTCCATTTGATGCGAAATTGCTGTAGGAATTTAATTTTGCCAAGAACACTCTAAGTCAAACGAGTGCTCGAGGGCTCTTTTACATGCCGCCTAATCATACGACATGGACACTGTCGATTTTCGGTATTTTGAAAATCCACGGACTGGAGCCAGGACCGAACCTGCGCCTTTGGGCGTAAAAGACCAGCTTCTAATCACCACTCTGTCGGCACGCATCTAATCTGTAATACAATAATACTGTTCGTTCCACACGTTTTATAGTATCATGTCATATCACACTCCAAGGTCCTCTGTACTTGTCACTGTTTGGGGTTTTACTGATTAGATGGACTCTGAAGACAGTTGTGATTTTTTGATCTACACCAGAAGCCGAGGAATCTCTGGTCCAACACCCCCAGAGGTATTGATTCACCTGGAGGACTTCGTGACCACGACATATTTAACGCGCCACAGTCACCATTAACTAACACGAAGGATCTTCAACCGGCTGGCATCGAATCCGGGACCCTTGGGTTACGAGTACGACTCCTTATCAATCAGGCACTTACTTTCTCCGTTTTGGAGTTACACTGACACGATTTTTGTTAGACTAGTCAATTTGTGCTAATGCTGCATAAATGCGTTCTTGAACTTTTTGTAGTGTTTTCGGCATCGGAACTTCATAAACAGCGTCTTTGACGTGATCCCATATAAAAGAAATCGCTTGGTGTGTAGGACGAACTGGATTAGAAGTTTTTCGTGTAAAAAAGATTCACACATCGAGCAATGGAGTGGTTTTTGAAATTTTAAAAGTATTTGTTTTCTGAAAGAATATGCTTAAAAACATAGGATTTGACGTTTTTTAAATAATTTGACAAAGTTTGCTATTTAAAAAAAAAATATTTAAATCGGTGTGCAGACCCAATTTTATTTTTTACTTTTCTGCGCATGACATCACAAATGATGAACTCACATTCACTGTTGCCCTTAACGTAGAGTGCAATGATTAATTCACTTCTTTACTCATATGTGTGGCGGCGATATGGTTGATAGCAAGCGTAGAGTGCAGTACTTAATTCGCTTCTGAATTATTATAACCTGGAAATGTGGTAGACAGCAAGCGTGAGCATTCAGCGCGCCAGTGAAATACGCGCCAAAGTGCATCACTTGTGACGTCAAAAGACCACGCCTTGTTTTAAAAAGCGGACGTTTTAAAAAAATAATTAAAAAATAACTGTTGGGAAATAAAAGCATTTCCTGGGTCTATGTTTTTTTTTTTTTTTTTTTTTTTGAGCAATCACGATTGCTTATTGTTCTTATTTGACTGTTTTGATGTCCTATGATTTTATTTTCCCCCCGCTTTCCTCTGCAGCACGACTGTCGACCGGCCTCACAAAGCTGCTCCTCTTGCGAAAACCGTCTCCGCTGCTCCTCTTGCGAAAACCGTCTCCGCTGCTCCTCTAGCGAAAACCGTCTCCAGGTTGCGTCCATCTCCTACATACACACGCATACATACACACACCTACAAACTCACACTCCTACACACACTCATGCCTGCACACAGACACAAATACACATGCATACGTACACACACACACGAACGCCTACACACACACAGCACTGCATACACAACACGCACACACATGCATACATACACACACAAACACACGCACCCACACACATGCGCCTACACAAACACACACACATGCGCCTAAAGAAACACACACGCGCATACATACACACACACGCTCGTGATTGCGAAAAACATAATTTGAATTCAAGATGCCAAAAATTCAAATTATTTTATTTATGAGCCATTCCATTTCAGATCAGGCAGGGTCTGTCACATGACCATCCCCGACTTTTTTGAAAAATTACAGTAGTTACAACTAAGGGACATATGAAATATCCCAAAAGGATTTTGCAAGAAAAAATTTTTTCCTTCAGTTACAGCCTATTAAAATTCTGAACAAAATCCGCCATTTTGGAAAAAATCGGCAAAACACTCCATTTGAAAGGGACACTATTTCAAAAGCATTTAACCTACTTGAATTATTCTTTTTTCTAAAAATAAATAAGGACTCATATATCCTCCAGACATCGTTTTTGAAAGTTTAGTTAGGTTTTTTGATAAAGAAAAAAAATCGTTTTTGCAACAAAAAAACTGCATTTTTACCGATTTTATGATTTTTTTCTCCATGGAAAAAAATTTTTTTTTACTAAACGGAGATGGCAGTCTGAAGCCCTTATATGATAGTTTCATAACATGTTTTATTATAATCCTTGGATGCATACAGCCTCGGAAATAAAATTTGAAATTTTGAAAATTTTCAAAAATTAGCGATTTTTGAAGTGATTTTACTCAAAAAACCCATTTTTTAAAAATCTAAAAATTGGCTCATTTGAACCCCATATAATGCTTAACAAGTGGATAGCCACCGCATCCCGTATTTTTTCTCATAAAATGTTTTATGATTTTTTGAAAGTGACCTTATCGCCCATTGCATGCATGTAAAATAAAAATGTCTAATAATTTCAGTAACTGAAATTCTGACTATATTAATGCCTAATAGCTACAATAACGGTGCACTTTATCAGGAACAACTAAAATCTTACTGACTTTTAATAATATATCAGTAACAAACCACTGTTGATGACCCAGTCAATTCGTCTTTTTGTAAGACTCTGTGTATAGCCTTTAGATAGAAGAGCCTTTGGTGATTATATTAATGACTAATAGCTACGATAATGATGTACTTTATCAGTAACAGTTAAAATATTTCCTTTTTTTTTTTTATAAATATTAGTTTATTTTGTCTCCAAAGCTATGCATTCACCGTTACTTTCATATTCAGCAACGAATCATATTTTTTCTCTTTCAATTCTCTTTCTCTTCAATTCAATTACGCGACAGGGGAAACCATCAAAGGGAAAAACAATACAATGCATTTAAAACGATTAATTTTAATTTCGTGCTTTGGTTGTCATTGGCGAATGTTGTCACATAATTTTTAGATCCTACCTCGTATGATTACTTCTATAGGTAAGAATATGTATACTAAATTCAAACCGCAAAACTCACTTGTAGTTTAATAATTTAAAAAGCCCACCTGTTTTATGAGAGAAGTAATCAATTGAACATGGTTGTAAGTTGAGGTAACCAAACAGATCTCACCAAAGGTAGCTATAATAGCCAGGGATCTAATTTTTAACAAAAGAAGTGCAGTATCCCTATAGTCTTCAAAACTTATTTTAATGCTTAAGTGGCCTGAATTCGGTCAAAAATACAAAAATTTGACTGAAACAAAGAAAGTATGGGAGCTCAGCTCCCATAACAATTAGGCGTTGATCAGAAGAAAAATATATTCATATAACGAAGCACAAAAAGACGAATTGACTGGGTCATCAGAAGCGGTTTGATTCTACTATATTATTAAAAGTCAGTAAAATTTTATTTGCTGCTTATAAAGTGCACCGTTATAGTAGCTATTAGACATTAATATAATCAGATTTTCAGTGACTGAAATTATTAGAAATTTTTATTTTACATGCATGCCATGGGCGATAAGGTCACTTTCAAAAAATCATAAAACATTTTATGGGAAAAAATACGGGATGCGGTGTCTATCCACTCGTTAAGCATTATATGGGGTTCAAATGAGCCAATTTTTAGATTTTTAAAAAATGGGTTTTTTGAGTAAAATCACTTCAAAAATCGCTAATTTTTGAAAATTTTCAAAATTTCAAATTTTATTTCCGAGGTTGTATGCATCCAAGGATCATAATAAAATATGTTATGAAACTATCATATAAGGGCTTTAGACTGCCATCTCCGTTTAGTAAAAAAACTTTTTTTTTCATGGAGAAAAAAAATCATAAAATCGGTAAAAATGCAGTTTTTTCGCGGCAAAAATGAATTTTTTTCTTTATCAAAAAACCTAACTAAACTTTCAAAAACGATGTCTAGAGGATATATGGGTCCTTCTTTATTTTTAGAAAAAATAATTATTCAAATAGGTTAAATACTTTTGAAATAGTGTCCATTTCAAATGGAGTGTTTTGTCGGATTTTTCCAAAATTGCGGATTTTGTGCAGAATTTTAATAAGCTGTAACTGAAGAAAAAATTTTTTTCTTGCAAAATCCTTTTGGGATATTTCATATGTCCCTTAGCTGTAACTACTGTATTTTTTTCAAAAAAATCGGTGATGGTCATATGACACTTTTCATACCTGCATGCCTGATTTGAAATGGAATGACTCTTATTTATTTATTTATTTATTTATTTTGCTCATTCTATCAGCTTCAGTGACTAAAAGAAGTACTTTTGACTGAAGGAAACAACCCCATTGTGACTGAAAAAAACTTGATGTATTTAGCTTTACATTTATGTATCACTTGTTGTAATATGTGCAGCAGTTTCGAAAATCTGATTTCTTTTTTTAATCGAGTCCATCTTCTGTTCTCAAATTTTTTAAAAAATCCAAAAGAGGTGTAAATTTGAATTTTGCATCATGACATTACTCTATTCTACACGTTGGAACTCATACACTTTTTTGCTTCTTTTATTCAAGCCTGATTGTGGAGCATGCGTCACATGACGTAACTTTTATTTTCGAGATACACCGTGCAACGTCGGGCAACGCAGTTAGTAACGTATAAAGTTGATAAAGTGATTTGAATAAAGTTTGGCCTATTGAATAGCTCTCTTCTATTCATTTTTAGGTTACTGAAATTCAGCCGCTATTTTCTCCTTAAACAAAAGATAAGAATTGTATTTCATTCCGACAAATCAAGCACGTATTGTTTGAGACTTAGAATCCTTGAGTTTAATTAAATTTAGAGAAGCTAAACTAACTTAATTGCTGCAAATAGTAAACATAACGGTTTTTTTTTTAATGCAGACGCGTGCTTTCAGATATTATAAATTCATTTAATAAAAGCTAGAGCTTTCTTTTATTCTTAAGTTCACTTCTTATGCATTGAAAAAGGGGTATTCGTAACCCTGAAACGCGTGTCTGCTTTATTAACGTTGTGTTAATCATTTATAATTTCAGCACAAAGGAATTGTTTTTGGTTGCTATTTTGTTTTATGATGGTATTTCTTGCGTGAAATAAATAACTGATTAATTAAGAGAGTCATTGTGATGAAATGTATTTGTTTGAATGATGTCAATCTTTTGTCTGAACTTTCATAATTTTTGTTGTTATAAATTGTCTTTGAAATCATGCATACATTTTATTCTGTAAATTCACTCTAGTCTTCAAATCCCTCCCCCCCCCCCCTTTTGTTGCATTGGACGCAGTGAAACAAAATTTAAACTGCATTTCGTTTTCACTTCATCCAATAGATGACAGCACCAAATGACATGTTTTTCTCCCTTAATCTTTCCTTTTCTCTTTTCTTTCCTTCTCCCCCGCCCCACCCCCGTTTTTAGACCTGATTGAAATATTGGATATTGGGGCAGGGACCAACATTTTCTCCCCCTCCTCAACCGCCATAACCTTAATGAACACAAACATTCTCTTAGACGGAATTCAAGTGGATTTTTCAATAACGAAACAAGAAGTTAAAAAGAAAATTTAAAAAAAAAAGAATTCGGGTCAATCCACCTTGCACATATCCACGCAACAAGTATTCAAAAAATACAATGAAAAATTCAGCTTTCACCTTCGCCATTTTCCTTTCTTTGGAGCACAGTTCGTAACCGTTCTCCAATAAACCTGCTAAATCCAAAAAAGGCCATCCATTCTAAGGTGGGTCCGTCATCTTCCATCCTTTGTTGTGGCCTACATAGGGCCAATAGCCTTGAGAGTGCCCAAACACTCCTAACCCCCTCTTTTGATTCTAAAAAAAAGCGTGGGAAAAGGGCTGCTGGAATCAGATTGATGCTTTTGAATCGATCGGGGGAAGTCACGCCCCGGGTCAGAAGAATCGAACAGATGGGAGAATCGTCCACGCTCTTTTACCTTGCAGATGCGGCAGAGGATTGGATACTATGGGGCTGAAGAATAACATCTGCTCTTCGGGCGTAGTATATTACAGATGGAAGGAAATATGGTTTTTTGTTTGTGTGTGTTTTCTTTATTTTTCTTTCGTTCGTCTTTCCTCGAGATACTTTTTCTTTTTACCTGAACTTCCGGCGGAGGAAGGGGGAGGGGGGGGGTTAGAGACTTCACAACATTTTGCTGTAAACAGTCTTTCACTGGGGCTGGACACTTCAGTTGAAAAAAATGCTTGGGAAAATTTAGCTTTTAGTTTGGGAGACTCGCCAAAAGAAGAAAACGGTGGTTTGAAATCAATTTATTCTTCTTTTTTGCGATATAAAACCACACACTTCGGGGGACATCGTCCCCCGGTTGGATGGGGCTCTGAAGGCAGCTCTGTTTTTTTTTATCCAGACAAGAAGCCGAGCAATCCCTGGTCCAGCACCCCCAGAGGTATTGATTCACTTAGATGGGTTAATGACCACGACATATTTAACGTGCCTTAGCCCCAGCCACCATTAATGAAAACGGATGATCTTCGACCAGTTAGTATCGAATCTGGGACCCTTATTTAGTTAGGAGTCCGACGTCTTACCGATCAGGCTACTACGTTCTCTCCTATTGATTATATTGGATCCAAAAGGCTTTTTTTTTTTCAAACATCTCAAAAACTTTTTTTCTGCAGAGATTGCCCTTTACTTTCACTTAGCAGTATTGTCTTCAGAACTTATTTTAATGTGTAAGCAGCCTGAATTCCACCGAGTACTCGAAAAATTTCAAAAAACGGAAAAAAAGTGCTGGACCTGAGCTCCTGTGAGCTCTATGTAAATTCACAGCAGCGTTTCTTAAATTGCTTTCCGCGGAACTCAAGAGTTCCACGGAGATCAATCAAGGGTTCCATAAAACTCTTATCACTTTTAATTTTCATTTATTTTTAGATAACTTAAAAGATCTATTAAAATAGTGAATTTTCAAAACTTAAACTTTAAACTTTAAAGCTTTTTCTGTGCCAACAAAATTTTCTTTTTAAAAATGTTTTCAAATATTATTTTTTGTTAATTTTTGAAATTACGTTTTGGCATTACAAAACTTTACTTTGACTGTTGATAAAACATTTCAAGAATGTTGCTTCAAACTATACTACACACGAAAAAAACAGGGGTTAAACGAAAAAACTGGTTATTCAAAAAGGTTCCACTTATTAAAAAAATAAGAAACGTTGATCTAGAGACAGTGTTTTCTGAAAATTAACTTTACTTTAAAATGTGTGATTAGTTTATTATTGTTTGCATCCTGTACATTTCCTTATGCATCTACAGCACAAAAAAGTACACGCAAAACCGCCTTTATCTTCTGTTTATGATAAGATACATGATAGTCAACATGTCTTTCAGAAAAGACGATGTCCGCGATTATGGAACAGAGCCGAGACTTAAGTCTTATCTCTGCAAAGTGTAAACAAAATTAGTCATTTCTTTTTAAAGGAAGTATTCCAACTATGGAAAATAACGCTCCAATTTGTTTCAGTCTTCCATATCTTTTGTCTGCGATGTAATTGGCTGCTAAAGATTAATTACTTTTCTTACTAATCTAGCATAGGGAGATAAATAAAATTTATAATACAGTCGAGTTCGCTAAATGGAATAGCAAATTTGCCACAAAGAATTATTTTAATAAACTGGAAATTCCATTATCCGAAAACAAAAATTACAAATTACAACCCAGACATTCCAATAATAGGGCTCGATTGTATATCTTTTTTATAAAATTCATCAAAAAGCAAAATTTGTCAATTCCTAAAATCACAGCAAACAAATGACAAACAATATACTTTTACAATAATACTGAAAATTAATTTCATTTTGATAACATAAAAAACTCTACGGGCACCATAGTTGGGGCAAACCAAACCGAGCAGCGTAATGATGCTGTGATTAAGATCTGCATATTCCTACACAATGCTGCCAGGTTAGGTTTGATCCAACCAGGGCCGAAGAGAGGCCATATCAGCCTAGTCAGGAACAAGGGATCTGGCTCTTGGGATCGGCTTGAAATTGGAGTATAGTAAAACCTGTAAAGTTGACCACCTGTCTAAGTTGACAGCTAGTTTCATGCACAGAATTAGATCTATACTATATAATTCAGCATCTATAGGTTGACCACTAAAGTAGTGCACCGGAAGTGGTCAACTTACATAGGTTTCACTGCAGTATAAATGTAATTTGTTTTACAGAGATAAGGGGCTCGTGAACAAACTGACAAGTAGTCCGTCTTGGCTCTCGGCGGCCCTGGACCCAACTGTAGAATAAATTTGAAGTAAAAGTCCACTTTCCAATGAGAATTAATAACTCCCATGCGAATGACGCTGGGATCAAAAGCACTGAAGGAGAGGGGGAGCACTTTTATCCCCCTTCCGCCCCCCCCCCCCACACACACGTAACTCTGCACTGCATCCCAGTTTCCTTTCTCTTTCACTTTTCGTGGAATTATCGGACTTCCTTTTCATTTAATCTATTATTATCGGCCTCGAATTTAAATGCCAGTATGAGCTACAAAAGCAAACATGGGAGGAAAGATCTTCAAAATTCTGAGCTTATTTATTGTCATTCTCCATTGTCTTGTGGTGAGCTTAATGGAAAGACTTTCTTAATTGGGACGTGTTTTTTCGTCTGTTCTAGCTGAACAGAACAAGAGTGTTCCGAACACTTTGAAGGTTGTTATGTTTCTAATTTTCTAAATAAATGATTGAAGTTCTCAATTCCTGTTAGCACCCAAAGAGATGTCTTTCAATGCGTAATCAAGGAAGGGATGACGTTAAATTCCGCCTTGAGGCGTGAGAATCGCAGCTCTACAGCTTGAATACACCACCTTGTGATGATTTAAGAATTAGCGAAAGCGGTAAAACATTCTATTTCTTCCTTACGTTGACTTCAGACAGTTTTTGATGTTGATGTACTTTTTAAAAGAATACAAAGAAAAACCCGGTAAACAAGGAGATAAATTACTGTTATTAAAAGCTACTGTATTTGTATGCTTTACTCCTTTCAACAGCCATTACATCCTGAGATTGCAGTGCCCCTATAGTTTATTTGAATTGTGTATAGTATTTGCTATTAACACTTAGTATTATTTTTAACTTTTCATTCACTACTTTTCAGGTAATTATCAAGCAAATTATTTAATTTAATTTTTGTTATTTTTTTTCCTGGCAGTGTCTCTTTAAGCGAGTGTGTGTATCTGTTTGTTTTGACATTAAACTAAAATACACAACTTGTGTAGTTGTGGAGAAAATACTTAACACGTGGGATTTCTTCACATCTTTACGACCTACGACTTTAAATATAATTACGATACATTTATTTCATTCTATTCTGGTTTCTAAAGCCATATGTACTGTGAATACGCGCTACTTTGGGCTACATTTTGGAACTTATTTCGTCTTTTCCAAACTATTTTGTTATTATTCCTATTTCTAAGCTGTAGTAAAATTTTTAACGCATCTAGAGTACTCTTAATTTCATTTTCAAATATTTATCTTTTTTTTTTTTTTCAAAGCGTTACTACCCTTTGCTTTTGGTTGCTTGACTCTAGGTGATTTTCCTTATTTAAAACTATTGTATAACTGACTAGAGCTAAAGAAAGACTTGTGTTCATGCAACAATCTATTTATTTGAACGAAAAATGCATTTTATATGAAGTTTGAGTTCCACACATTTGTTTTAGTCAAAGTTTTAAAATGTTTTTTAATGGTGTATGTAAGCTAAGCCTAGTTATTGTCTCACAAATTGCCTACAGTCAACAATCATTTTTTTCATTAGGTTTGGAGGATGAATACTTTTATTCAAAGAACACCATTTGTAGAACAAATAATCCATAATTTTCGGCCAATTCCGAAATTTGTCAGTGCGTGCTATATACTCAACAACAGCTGCTTCTTCTCAACAGCTATACCTGGAAACCTGAGCCCATTCCTTCTACAGTAACAAAATTCCCTAAAATTTTTAAGAAGTAGCTGAGTCGACTTCTTCGGAACCACCCCCAACTTCCAGTTCCTCTTCATTTTCCGTAATAAAAATCATAACACTGTGGAACAGTGACTTCATGAATTGAAGTTGCAATCACTCTCTTTATCCGCCGATGAACGTTCCCTGCTTTTTCTTGTTCATCGTTTTACTTTCGGCATTTTCTTTTTCCAAATCTATCTAACAGATTTTTTTCAAACTCTTATGCGGTGTGTCAAAGCAGGTAGTAAATTTTGGGTTAGGAGAGCTGTTGTTATTGTGAATTTTTTAAATAAAAACCTTAACGGAAATGAGCAGTACAACTATACTACTGCATAAAGTATTAAATGCTATAAATAGGCACTAAACAAACTCTTATAGCAGATATACGACTGTTTCCACCTGTACAAGTTTAAGAGGTTATAAAGACACGTCTTAGCACAAAGTTTAAAAAAAAGCACTAATAATGCTCCCTGTGGCGATCCATCAAATTGCTTGGTATAATAACTGCGTGTTTGAGACTACTCACTTGCAGAAACTTTTACAATTAATTTAAAAGCTGTTTCCTGAAAGGTAGCAGAGAACGTTGTATTTTTTCCCAGTTTGCGCCCAAGAAGGGCGCCTGGACCCAAGTAGACTTTATTGAAGGTACTAGCCTTTATTCACGGTACTGTGTTCTTGTTTAATTGTACGCAAGTTTAAAATTATCCTCATTTTACACTTCCATGAGGAAAATTAAAACAGTTTAATGCATCACTGAGAGTAAACAATCTAAAGAAAAAAAATTATTCTTTACGTTTAATCTATATGGACTTAATATGTACAAATGCATCAAAAGTTTCATTAACATAAGTTTAACTGTCGGGTTTCGGATTTTCTAGAAAAAAAATCATGATTTCGTCCCTACTTGACTTTACTTACTTTTTTTGTATAAATCATTTGAAAAGGTTGGGAAGGAAGGAAACCAAATTTGAATTTTACTGAAATTTTATGTCTGTATGGCCGATCAAAAGAATTACAATAGGCATATTTCAGAATTGAGTTTTTTTTTTTTTTTTTGAATTTTAGAGGAAATAAATTTTTAGTATTTTTTGTACAATATTTAATCGGATCTCTGAGTTTATCTGCTATGAAGGATATTGGAAAATGGGTAGTCAAATTCTATAGGTAGCAACTATAGAGTTGAAGCTTCTATGAAACCAATGGCTGTTACTAAACTTAAAGACACTTTAAAAACACATCGAGAAAGAATGATAGCAGACATCGAATTCAACTGTATAAAAATGAATAGTTTATTCAAACATGTATAAAACGATTACTTGACACAAAATAAAGCTTTTAAGTACATAAAATACCTCACATTAATATACAAGACCAGACTGCCCACGTACTTTCTGAAAATATACCAAACTTCATTCTTAAATGAAATTTTTTACGCCATTCACAGGGTTAACACCTTCATAGTACTTAAAATTGCACAAAAATTAACGAACAAAACTATCGAATTACGTCATTTCTTTTCTCCAGAAAAGACAAGCGACTTCATTCATTTTAGGAATGTTAACATTTTTTTAAAATTCAGTTACGTATTGGATTTATTGATTTTTTGATCGCACCTCCAACGCAAAATGGCCGTAAATAAATGAAGATGGCAGTAAATTCAGAATTAGGTATGTTTTGTCGAATACTTCCTGACACATCTTTCTAAAAATAACCCGAACTGAATTGTGAGATAACTTCATCATAATTGTATCTATCTATTTGGAGAAAAAATAGTACAAGGAATACATATCAAAAATGTCATTTACCTTCTGATAAATATGAATTAAGATACAATTAAATTTAAAAAAAAAACTTTCGAATTTTGCCTCCAGAAAAACGAGTTGATCTTGAGTTGTGGAGGTATTGCATTGGAAGTGCGATATAATCGATGATTTTGGATTCACCAAGACAGATTTTAAAAAAAAATCAACAAACTCGTTTTCACCGTTATTATACTACGGAAAGTATACTGAAAGAAGTTTTTTGCTAATATGAGTTTAGTTTTTCATAGACGTTATTCTTTTGATTTGAGACTTATTTCTTAAGAGGGCGCTAAATCAAAGTAACTGAAAATGAATTTTTCTTCGTTTATTTTAATTTATTAATATCCTCATATGTATATAATAGCGAATTCACTGATCGAGTAACGCTCCTGACGGCACCAGCAATGAAACTCGCGCCAGGGCATGATAATTTTATAATATATTTTGGCAATGTTTAATATGCAGGGAAATGCTTTATTTTGACGAGACTGAACTGGATCCGGCATCCTAACTGTTTTACTGGTAAGACTCTCATTTAGGAAAACGAAGAAACGAAAAAGTGGTTAACAATGAACGCTATCTACTGGAGTTAAGGGTCAATTTCAAGTACCAAACTATCGCTAAACAGGCAATTACTTCGTTCAAATGTAGAATCAATTTTCAGCTGTTACACCTTGACGGACGATTTTCTAGTTTTTAAATAAAAATTAATTTTTTAAATCACTTTTTGTGTTGCGTCTAAGTAAATGCAAAGGTTTTCTCAGTGCCATCGTTGAATGTAGCAAAATTTTGAATCATAAAGACATTGCATATTGCACTTATAATATTTTGACATTTTTCAAACAGGTATATGTTGCAATTTTAAACCTACATAAATGCTCTTAAATGAACAAACTATTACTTTTCAGAAATTTTCGGACATTGAACATCATAATCCGAAACACGATATTTTATCGAAAGATCGATAAAGAATATTTTGCCTCACACGAATAAAAAGTGATACATTAAGGATATAAACGTTAAATTCCTCGATTGTTCTGTACATCGCTTGTAGCTGACTTTAAATTAAGCCTTTTGAAAAAAAGAAAGTCGGTGAGTATTTTTATGTTCTGACAAAGGAAATCCAGCTTTTCATTTTAAAATTTAATACACTTTCGTAAAAAAAATCTTTTAGCTAAAAAAAAAAAATCTTGTGGAACTTTTAAAAACCTTTTATATTTTTCTGTACAATCTCAAAATAAAAATATTTTTTGTATAAGCTCAAAATAAAATAGAGTTTTACATAGATGAAAAGTACCAGGACATCGTCACCCATCACAAGCGCTAAATTTAAAAGTTGGACAAAGGCAACTGGAACTTCAGTTGCAGATTAACATTGCTTTTAAAACCATATGAGGTGGTGAGAAGCAAAAGGGTGGTATATAAGTGGACGTTTTAAAGTTTCGAGCAAAACTCATTACAAGTATAGATCCTAAGTAGACTTTCAAGGAAATTCTTTTCTAAATCCTGCTGTACAGCAGCACCCACTTGAGCTATTGTACCATCTCTTGCCCTAAAACGGAGTACTGATTAGCTACAAATTTTAATTTTGGCACTTGCATCCCTTTGCTTCTAACTGCCTCTCGTATCAATTTTTATAATTTTTACGGTAAAATTTATTGACTTGCAATATACCACATCAGGTTTTGTTTTTTTTGTTTGTACATTTTTTTCGAGTAGCCAGATATAGAAAAACTCTTCCAATGGTGTAGGTTGATGTACATTGTCTTATGAAAGGATGAAAGTATTGACACCATTCTTAACCTTCTCGAATGCAAATAATGCAGCTGCAATCATGGCCCTATATTGTAAGTTTTGTAAAGGCTCCAACTCAAACACACTATAGTACATTTTCCTGTGATTCTATTGTATGATGTACACATACTTACAGAAAACCGCGCCAATCTCTAATAAAGTTTTGAGCAATTTGCACCGGTCATATCTATTTGATCGAAAAATAAAAGACTATTTCAACGAAATTGAAATGTATGAAAATCACTTTTTTAAAGAACATTTCCTTGACTGTTGAAAAATGCTTCATTTTTGCAGTAAATAGATCAAACGTGATCTTGCGGCCCAGAAGGAACTACATACACAGTTTGCCACAAATGAGGGCCATTGGCGTTTGGTCCTAATACAGCATCTTCATAGGATGGTGGTGGGCCATAGTCAACAGGACCCTGAAAAAAAAAGGTGTTGTAAAAATGACTGTGCATCATCAGGATAGGTATAGAATAGTTCATCAAAACCCTGCTGTTAGGAAAGTTAAACAATGATAAGTAGACCGATAGTTAAGCATATTTTTGCTGAGCAAGTTGAGGAAATTTCGCACTCAGGATACCTTGTGTTTTAAAAGTTGCATAGTGCTTGTGTATCTTCAAGAGGGTCGGCAGATAAAATATTTCGACTTCGTTATAGAAAAATTTAAAAAATACTATGCTCTTACAGTACAGCCTTGTTTATTAGGACTAAGTGGAACCAAAGGCAATCCGGGTAATAAGCAAAGCACGTTCTTAAATAAGCAGATTTATCTTTTATTACAGCGAAAAATAATGCGCACGAAAGCTTGACCACGAAGAGATGGCAGAGGATCTTGAAGCAGAAACATCATTTGTATCATCTGTACTAGTTTTTTTGTTATTTTTTTATAACAGATAGGATCACTGAGTTCGCCTCTAACTACTTAGCACTTTCTGGCTGATTCTACGTCTTGCAAATGATACGAAATGATGTTTTCGCTCCAAGGTCGTCCGCCTTTTCTTCAAGGTCAAGCTTTAACACAACTACTTAGTACCGTTCCTACTATCAGTTTTAAATTAATATTTAAGTATTATATATATATATATATATATATATATCATTTAAAGTCTCACTCGTAAGTGATATATATATAATATACATTTAACACTTTAGCTGCATTTGCGCTGTCTAAATGTAGAATATTTTATTTTAAGTTCTAAGAATTATATATATATATTATTCTACACATTTGATCTGCATAAACGAAAGCCGGTAAAAGAGAAGTTCTACTGTATAATTATATTCCGCCCCAATAAAACTCAATTTACAAAGTAAGTAAATTTAGGAAAATAATAAAAAAGAACTGTAGTGCACAGCTCTATCTTCAGAATGCGTACTCAAACATAAACAATAAAAAATAAGTCACAGTTCTGTATAATGTGTAAAAAATTTTTTACCAATAGAAGCGAAAAGTGTGCTTAGTTTGCCTATGCAAAACAAAAAGAGTTTCATACCATGTAAATTGTTAAGCAGGGCTTAATTTCTAACGAAAGAAGTGTGGGAGCCTCATAATCTTCAGAACTTAGTTTAATGTTTAAGTACTCTAAATTTCGCCAACTGTGCAAAAATAAGCACAAACTTGGAAAAAAAAAAAATGCGGATCTAAGTTAATGTGAGCTCCTAAGCAAATTAAGAGCTGCTGCCAACTACAATGGAAGAATTCACCAAAATATCCTTTTTGGTACTTGTATGAGTAGTAAAAGTCAATTTTCAGATGTTTCCCTAATTACTTTGCTAGTTGATGTAATATACGTTTGAACGTGAATTTAAATTAAAGGATTAATGAAACGATTTGAATCTAAAAGGGATTTCTAAACTTGCCGGTAAAGTTCTGAAATGTCGTAACAAAGTGTAGACAACCTAGAACAATGGTGGCGAACGTATGCCCCGTATGTCTGACACTCATATTTGAGTGATTTTTTTCATCGATTGTTTTTTAATAGACCCATGCATTAATTTACACACAGTCATTTTTAGTTATAAAAAAGCAACATACAATTGAAAATATTTAAAAAGTGAAACGGAAAAAATTCAACTGTTAAGTTTTTTGTTAACAAATTATTTATCGGTGTTTCCAAGTGTATTGTACCCCTTCCCCTTGGCGCTACTGACTTAATGACCCACTGACTAGTATTTACGCAGTCCAGTTATATTAATGTGACCACTGTCGACTTTTGACGTAAACGTTAAATAATCAATCGCAGAAGGCACGCGTCAGCAGCAAATTTGGTGGATATAATGAACTGTGTTGTAGGCATTCGCATTCCGAAAGCAGCTCAGTTTTTTGCAGTCATGCTCAAATAGGGAAATTTCTACGCAGTTCAAAAGAGCATGAACAATGGCTTTCGGGTCAAGTGTGGAAGTATTCACGAAACGGCTAATTTTGTAAACTGTTGCGGGTCGCTGTGGTAAAAATGTGCTATGCATGTCAAAACGGCACTATCCAAAATCAGTGACGGGGCGAATGGGTGCACCACGGGTCGCAGATAAGAAGAGATGAACGACGGCTGTGGAGATGCGTTCAGGTGAACAGAAATGCAACTGTTGAGCAACTGACCGCCCAGATGTCCCAAAGGACTACCAACAGTACCTCCACAACGATAGTTCAGCGAACGTTACTGCGTATAAGTGCTGAGTTTCCGCAGCAGACACATGGTTAATGCACCAATGTTGGCCTATGCTCTTCGGCTGTCGAAGACTGAAGTTTGTAAGACAGTACCGCAAATGGATTTACACCTGAGTGGGAAAAGGTGACATTTTACATTGAATTACGTTTTATACTTCATCAGACAGATGGACATCGGCGTATACGACATAAAATGTCTGAAGGTAAACACCCTGCAACAATTGCCGAGAGGATCCAAGCTGGAGGAAGGAAAATTGTGGTATTGTGAATGTTTTCGTGGCATTCTGGTTCTCTAGATAAACTCGTCACTGAAAGGTACGATGGATCAAAACAAGTGTGCATCTATCCTTGCCCATCATGTTCACCCTTACATACGAATTGTTTTTCCTCGGGATGATGGCATCTACCAGCGGGACAATGCGACATGTCATTAATTCGCAGTGTACATGCGTGGTTCAAAGAGCTCCAGGATGAGTTTACGTACTTCCTTACCTAGAAAATTTTTCGGACTTGAATCCAATCGAAAATCTGTGGAACCACCTCAGTTGTGTTATTCACACCATGAATTCTCAACTGCATAACCTAGCACAGCTGGCCTTGGTACAGGAGTCGGCGTGGCTCAACATCCCGGTGAACAACTTCAGGAATCTAATTAATTCAACCTGCATGTCTGGCAGTGGTCCACTCTGGTTATTCTGGATTTCTCAACAAGTGGTAACATTGATGTGACTGGATTGTGTAAGAAGATTAATAGCACAATTTTACCCATTTCTTAAAAAAATATTTGCTTCAGCCGCTGAGTTAGAATTATTAGAAATTTTGGGTGTCAGAAACTTACCCTGCTGTCCGGCGTGTCGAAGTAAGAAGGGGGACTCTCCCACTTGACCACGTTCTGGGGCTCTGCTGCCGCACACACAACCACTGCCACTTCTTCGGGAGCGGTAGGCGCACCATCTGGAGGAATAACTCTCTGTGAAGTGACTGAGGCAGACCTGCTGCTGATAGAGAGAGGGCAAGATGGAGTCTGCTGATGATCCCCATCCTCGTTGTTCATGTTGTCCACCGTCGAGCCTCTGGCAGTAGGGATGGGCTGAGCCTCGGGTGGGGGCTGAGGGGATTTCTTTCGACACTTGCCTTCGTGGAAGAAATTTCTGAAAGAAATAATTAGTACACTTTTAGAGCGGTAGCCACAACAAGGTAGAACTACAAACAAACACAAAATAGTTCGTTACCGCATCCAGTGGTGGCAGTTTTAACTTAATCATTAATTATCAGTCTGAAATAACCATAACAGAGCTGGGATAGAAAATAACGCATCAGGGACTACAATTTCACGCTTAATATTGATCATCAGTCTTGAATACCCATGACACAGCTGGAGGCAGAGAACCTCTTATGACTATTTCAGAGTGATGATCGTTGACAAGAGCGAAACTACAGTATATGGATGCCGTAAAAAATTGCTTGGCATTTGTTTGAGGAAAGAATGATTGTTGTGACTCGATGTCTAACACTCATCAAGTCTCCTGGACACATGACTCCCTTGGAAATTATCAAGAAGGTGGAACTGGAATTTCAATTTAAAAAAACAGTCGTGGGAAAGCGGGTATTTTCTCTATTTCGGGGTGAAAAAAAAACATGATTACACCATGATGTCTCGTTTTAGTCTGTGTACCTTCAAGATATTTCGAAATTTAAATAAACTGTTGGAAGTACTGCAGTCTCGGCGAATGGCGACTGAAAGGTGTAAAAACAAAATTGACTGTCTTACGTAGGATATAACCTGACCAATGAGACATCTACCTTGTCCGCACAAAATTAAAATGTTTTACCTCTTTGGTTAATTTTTTTAATCACCACAAGGTGGCGTATTCAAGCCGTAGAACTGCAAATATAAGAGGGAGCTCTGGATCCGATCACATATTATTGAATCAGTTAGCTGACTATCATCCAATGATTAATTTAGAAAAATCGGATGATTTTCAGGGCTGGACTTTTCTGGCTGGACTTGGAGTAAAATCGTCCGATATAACGGTATCTACTGTTATGGAGTACCAGTGGAGTTTTTAGCTATTTTCTTATTTTATAGATTAATTTAGTATATTTTTTATGCATCTTATCATCTATTCGACATCTACAAAGAATGTTGAAACTAGTTGCCTTAAGAGTTGATGCTGTGTGTTGTGACCAGAAACAGTGGTCTGAATCGTTATTATAAAGGTTATAGGAACAAACTGGGATCGAAGGCAATCCGAATGATCAAAAATCCGGATACTATGGGTAATAAGCAAATCAAATCCTTAAATAAATAGACTTACCGCTCCACAATGACAGAAAAAAAATACTTTGCAGCAAAACAGAATTGTTTCAAATACATAATAAAAAGTAAAAAAGAATTTTTTACATCGTTTCCTAACAAGGTCCAAACACATGTGCCGTTTGAAAAAAGCACGGAAAATCTAACGCTTTATCATAAAAGTTCAGCTGCAGTATTGCTTGTATAAGGGGTGTTAACTAACTGAAGGATTCCTTGTTCCCAGAATTTCTGTGACTGTGACGAGATCCGGTCCTGCACCTTCAATGTCCGTGAGTTTGAAGCGCTTCCTTTTCAAATACTTTTTCAAAGGATCAAACACATGGAAATCGCAGGACGACATGTCCGGGCTGTAGGGTGCGTGGTCAAGCTGTTCCCACCTGAACTTGACCAGCGCCGCCTGGATGGCCGTCAAGACGTGTGGGCGCGCGTCATCACGGAGCAGAACCACTCCTCGTAAGATGCCCTTTGTTCTAGATCAGCGTTTCTTAAATTGTGTTCCGCGGAACCCGGGGGTTCCGTGGAGATCAATCAAGGGTTCCACGAAATTCTCAATCTTTATTTTCCTTGCTTTTGGGGAAACTTAAAAAATGTATTAAAATAGTAAATTTTTAAAACGTAAACTTTTTTTTTAAACTTTAAAATTGTGTTGGTGTCTGCAATTTTAATTTTTTCCCAACGTTAACAGATTTTTTTTACGTTAATTTTTGAAATTACGTTTTGGCATTAAAAATTTTTATTTGAAATATTTTTCACTTTGACTGTAAATAAAACATTTCAAGAATGTTGCTTCAAACTATACTACTTATCAAAAAAGAAAAAAAAGAAGAAAAAAAACAGGTGTTCCACGAAAAAAGTGGTATTTTAAAAGGATTCCACAAATTAAAAAAATTAAGAAACGCTGTTCTAGATAAACATGCGTATAGGCTTTGGGGTATCTCACGGTACACATCAGATTAATGATTCCTATGTTCTCAAGGAATTCAACAAGTAGCAGACCTCGTACGTCAAAAAAGAGGTCAATTGGAAAGCGCTCTTTGTACGAGCCACTGATCTCGGCTGCGCATGCGCGCTTTAGCGCATACTTTGATCCACGCTGTATAATTCAATCGCATTCCTAGATGTCTCGCTACGTTCTCCCATAGCGGCATACGCAAATATGTTAACGGTTACTTTGTTATGAAGTTTGGTACCTTTTCATTTGAACACCCATAATATTATACCATAATTAATTGTGCAATCAATCGGGAGTACATTTAATCAAAATCAAATCTGTACAAATCAAAACAAAAGGCGAATATTTGGCATACTTATAGTTACGTTCTTACAACTTTCATTTAAAATTATTTATGTGAATATCATTTTTTTAAAGCTGCAAATTTGCTCCGGATAAACCAGCGCGGAATAAACGAGGTGTTGCTGTATTTGCTTGTTTCGCAGTTCCGAATTTTTTCTACTGTAATCAGGTTGCACTGTTTTAAACGTTGAAAATGATAACTCTATATAACTTTAAATTTCTTCTGTGTAACGTTAAGTACATTCTTGTTCAGTATTTATTTGGCTTCAAGGATAATTAATGCACGTGATTAAAAGTGAAAATGAGCTTGGAAAAGTGAGCAATATGGGGTAGCGTGCAATGTCGATCAAAATAGGCAATTTTCGTGGCGGAGAAAGTTTCCTTGCATTCAGAAAAAGAAGCTCGGATAAGTGGAAGTGAAACGGTGTGTGATTACTTAGGGTCATTTTCAAATGATCAGGGGTGAGAAAAATGGGGTCGATACCAAAAATGCCTCAAATAGACTCATGTAAATTGTGCTGGTAATCGAGAAAGACTATCATTTGTTTTAAGTACCAATAATGGGGTCGTTTCCAAAATTTTCAAAGTATTTTTTTCTGAAAGAACATGCTTAAAAACATAGAATCTGGCCATTTTTTAAATAATTTCTTTAAGTTTAATATTTTTACAAAATTATTTAAATCACAAATGATGGAAAATCACAAATGATGAAATTCCATTCTGTGTTGCCATTCACGATTCAAAATATTTAATTCGCATCTTTACCCATGTGTATTGGCAACGACATGGTTGATAGCAAGTGTAGAGCACAATTGTAATTCACTTCTTGATTATCATAACGTGGAAATGCGGTAGAAAGATGCGCCATAGTGCATCATTTGTGAGTTCACGCCTTGTTTGAATAATCGGACATTTTAAAAAGTTAATTAAAAAGTAACTGTTGGGAAAATAAAAGTATTTTCTGAGTCCGTTTTTTTTTTGCTTATTCTATCAATTTTATTGACGAAAAGTACTACTTTTGACTGAAGGAAACAACCCCATTGATTAGTTAAATGCAAACAGTTGTGTTCTAGTGTTATTTTTATGGTATCCTAACAATAGAAGCCATTCTGTGTAAACATACCCTTTCCCAATTTTTGAAGAAAAAAAAAACTTTTGTTAAGGCTTTTGAGCTGAAATGATCCTAAGGTTAGTCAGAAATCCCGCCTTTCATGTTACACTCAATATTATTTTTGTTTTATTAATTATGTAAGTTGTAAGGGAAAAAACAAAAACTACCCCATGTTAGGAGCTTTCACCATGCACGTCTCACAATTACAAACACATTTCTGAAAAATTAGCCGCAGAACAAAAACAAGAAAAATTTCACATGTAAGCAATGATGCGTTAAAAAGAAAGGTAAATCAATAAAATTAAAAATAATAAATTTGTTACGCGTTAAACTAAAGATAAATTTCAATGAAAATTAATGAAAATAATTTGAAATAAACGAAAAAAAAAAATCAGGAAGCAATGTTTAATAAATATGTTTTCAAATTATTATGAATCTGTAATACTTACAGGAGGCACCAACAAAATAGCGGCGCAATCACAAATGCTACTAAAAAAAGTAAATGCTTCAAACTAAATTCTCTTATGTCTCCTGTGACTTTTTCTGCAAAGAAATAAAGATGACCCAAAATTAATATAAAACAATCACAAATGAAAATCATTTTCACATAATAGTAGAAATATGTATAAGATATTAGAGCATTAACAAATACTAGTGGTACCCGCACGGCCTTGCCCGTAGTAGAAAATTAAAAGGTCATTTGGTTCGCCCGTATATTTACAAATAATGGATGATGAATTTCTTGCCGATTTGCAGTATTCATTTGCTCGCCCATGTTACGGTTCCACGTTATGACAATTTCCTCCGTAAAATGTTCTTAAAATTGGAAAAGAAAAAGAACAAAATCGAATTTTTTAAACATCGCTTCGAGGTGCTCACCCCTATGCTACGAACAAATTCTGTGTCGAATTTCATGAAAATCGGTAGAACGGTCTGTGCGCTATGCGTGTAATAGACATCCAGACATCCCGACATCCAGAGACACAGACTTTTAGCTTTATTATTTGTAAAGATTAAAATCGCGATAACATAATCAAAATGAAAATATTTTAAATGCCCGTAGTTACCAAAAAAAAAAAAAAAAAACCTCAATAAACAAATGCAAGAATTTCATTTCTTTACGCTCAAGCGAGAAATGGCAATACATAATATTATCCAGAAATTATTTCACGCTAATTATGCCACGTGAAAAAGCAAATAAAAATGACTTTTCACTAACTTATAATTGCTTCTAGCGCTTTTTCTAGTCAATTTAGCGGGTTTGCGTTTTTGCACGGTAAACCGGATAAAACGTGTTTCAAAGCATTTTTCGCTAGCTTTCCAGCCTTGAAGCAGGAATTAAAATGGAGGAAGCAAGTCCAATCATTTGCTTAGCAAAAGCTGACCCAAAGAACTCCAAGTCACGTGACTCAACTACGACGAATGATTGGCACGTTTTGCGTGAAACAAGCGAAAGAAACCTGATTTCTTCCAATGCTTTGCTTTAAAATCTATCACGTGACTTGGGATCTTGGCTTCACGAATGAAAGTCTTCACTCCCTCCATTTTATCTCTTCTTAATGTTTCCAACCATACCAGCTCCAAGCACTAAAATGCATTTTTCGTGTAGAAAGAGCGGTTTAAAAAATCAATTAAAACTTAATGTCTCACACTTCCAACAAAAAAGAGTCAAAATTAAAATTTTTCAGTTTTACTAACTAAAAAACGTTTGTATATTTTTTTTCTAGTGGATTTAGGTTATTGGACGTTGGGCGTCCTGACAATTTCTTCGTTTGGGGTATTTTTTAAAGACCTTTCCAATCATATCAAATTCGAAAAAATTGGACCATCCATTCGCGTAGAAAGAGCCATTTAGGACGAAAATGAATTTTTAATTAACATCTCCGTGAATAAGCGTCTGATTTCAAAAAATTTTGTTGATGACACTAAGACTCGGCCACTGAACAAAAAAAAAAAAAAAAAAGAATGAAGAAAATCGGTTCACAAACAGAGGAGAAATTGGTACCGAAATGAAACGGCTTGCCTATTAATATATAAAGATTAAAATGATTTTCCGTGTATTTTAAAAACGTAAAAATAGCGAAAGAAATAAATCAGAACGAAAGAGTGTGATTATTGTTATTATTATTATTATTATTATTATTATTATTATTATCAGTGGCGTCCTAGCATGGGTGATACCCGGGGATGTAATGTGAGGTGTCACCCCAAGTTGGTGCCAAGTTGCCAAGAAAAAATATTCTAATTAGCGGGATATACCATCAAAAACAGATTACAACGGTTTGGTACATTGAAAATTTATTCCATCTAGCGGGATACTCTTTTAACCGATAGTTCAAACTTCGAAGCTTTCAGACACAAAAATTTATTTTTCAAAACAAAAACTCTCGGAAAGTTCTTCTTTCACAATTATTTGTATAAAATTACAAAGACAAAATAAAAAATACACACATATACAGGTGGGTATTTTTAGTTAACTGTGTGTGTATATTCTGAATTAAGTATTAGCTTTGGAAGAAATAATACTTTTCAAAATCTTTCTTCTTCTTTATTATGATGACCTGCATGTTATGTAATCTATCTGTTGAAAAAATATAAATAATTTTTATGAAACGTGCACAGAAAAACTGCTATCGTAATCGTTCATGAGTTTTAACTGATAAATAAGGTGGTATATCTGCCACATTTTATCTGATAATCCTAGATTCGCAAAAACAAAGTAATGTCTGCGATTAAACTTCTTTGGAAAGTAAACTTAAAATAAAATTCTTATTGCTGGGACTGGGAAGAGAAATAACAACATATCTGAAACTTACAAACATGCTTAAGAGCCATTGTCTGTAAGAATCAGGCAGTTTACGGCATTTGTGATTGTTGACATTTTTAATTTTTCTTATTTTCACATATGTTGTTCCTTATCAGGAATGTAATGTTTGTGCAAAATATGAGCTTTGTCTGCCTTACCGTTTTTGAGGAATTAAAGTTTTAAATTTAGGGGGCGCGGCACATTTTTGCGTGTTTTTCAAATTTGCAGATTTTAAAGTTCTTGTTGCTTTAAACGTCCCTATAATGACATGGATTTTTAAATTCTATACTGTTATATGGTCTTCTTAGATACTATTACAGCTGTCAAATCGGTGTCACTACGAGGGCGACGGCCACGAACTCCGTTTAAAAATGATCGAAAATGAATTTTTTTACTACATTCAATGCCAATTTTCTCAAAGCGCCTTCATGATGACACCAACGTTTTTACATAAATTCCTAGCTGCACTTGCATACATCAAAAATATGTAATAAAATTGGTGTCACTATAAGGGCGCCAGAAGATGTTGGAACTTTTATGTGATAAATTTCACAAAAATGCAAATGTTTAAAACCTAACTACTACTCTCGCCCTCATAGCAGAGATCTGAAACTAATTAAGTTTGATAACCAATATGTTCGTCCAACATATGAACTAAAAAAAACGGTGTCACTCCTATTACTTTCGAAAATATAATCATTCGAAATTAGTATGTTATGGAGTTATTTAAAAAAAGACTTTTCTAATTCGAATGGTTTTTTGCACGGTTTGTTTTAAACTTTAATATAAAATTACAGTAGTGACACCTAAAATAATATGTCTCTAATCCTTTTTATAAAAAAAAGCTTTATAAAAAGCATTAGAAACACAGTAAATCAATATAGGTACAGATGGACGTATTGTGTAATGTGCATTATAAGCTAAAATAGTCGTACTAATATTCATATTTTTTTAACCATACTATTTTTTTTATCTTTTATTTATATTAAAAATGCAACTATTTACAACATAATGTCTTAAATAGTTATAAACATAATATATTATATAGCGAGCATTCAGAATCTGAAACATAATTTGAGGATGGCATAGACTAAAACAAAGAAAACATAAAAAATCAAATCACCCAGTTTCAGAAAGACGGTCATCTCTTATTGATGTCTGGTAATTTTGTAGCATTAAAGCTTGGGAAAACACGGTATCCCGAAGAAATAGTAGAAGTTGACCATTTGCAAGTAAAGGTCAAATGCATGGCAAGAAGGATTGGAATAAATAAATTTATTTCACTGAAAAAAAGGCGAGTATTGGTATGATAATCTAAACATATTATGCACAATAGATCCACCTGCACCTATATCAAAATGAGCATTTTCTATTCAAGATAAAGACGCTCTTACTGTCCAAAACTGTTTATGTTAAACGTTAAATCTTTTTAATAAATTAAAAATAAATATGGTCAAAAACACTATCTGGGTGTGATAAGATTAAATTAACAAAATACATAAATAAACACACACAATAAATTTAAAAAAATAATAATAATAAATGAAAAAAATACACCACAACATACTAGCTTCGAATGATTATATTTCCAAAAGTAGTAGGAGTGACAATAATTTTATTAGTGCAAATGTTAGACAAACATGTTGGTTAATTAGTTTCAGATCTCTGCTATGAGGGGGCTAGTTGTATTCAGATAAGCAAATGGTCAACTTCTACTACTTCTCCGGGATACCATGTTTTCCCAAGCTTTAGTGCTACAAAATTACCAGATATCAATAAGAGATGACCGTCTTTCTGAAACTGGGTGATTTGATTTTTTATGTTTTCTTTGTTTTAGTCTACGTCATCCTCAAATTATGTTTCAGATTCTGAATGCTCGCTATATAATATATTATGTTTATAACTATTTAAGACATTATGTTGTAAATAGTTGCATTTTTAATATAAATAAAAGATAAAAAAAATTAGTATGGTTGAAAAAATATGAATATTAGTACGACTATTTTAGCTTATAATGCACATTACACAATACGTCCATCAGTACCTATATCGATTTACTGTGTTTCTAATGCTTTTTATAACGCTTTTTTTATAAAAAGCATTAGAGACATATTATTTTAGGTGTCACTACTGTAATTGTATATTAAAGTTTAAAACAAACCGTGCAAAAAGCCCTTCGGAATAGAAGTCTTTTTTTAAATAACTCCATAACGTATTAATTTCGAATGATTATATTTTCGAAAGTAATAGAAGTGACACCGTTTTTTTAGTTCATATGTTAGAGGAACATGTTGGTTATCAAACTTAATTAGTTTTAGATCTCTGCTATGAGGGCGAGAGTAGTAGTTAGGTTTTAAACATTTGCATTTTTGTGAAATTTATCACATAAAAGTTTCAATATCTTTTGGCGCCCTTATAGTGACACCAATTTTATTCCATATTTTTAATGTATGCAAGTGTAGCTAGGAATTTATGTAAAAACGTTGGTGTCATCATTGGCATTGAATGTAGTAAAAAAATTCATTTTCGGTCATTTTTAAACGGAGTTTGTGGCTGTCGCCCTCGTAGTGACAGCGATTTGACAGCTGTAATAGTATCTAAGAAGACCATATAATAGTATAGAATTTAAAAATCCATGTAATTCTAGGGGCGCTTAAAGCAACAAGAACTTTAAAATCTGCAAATTTGAAAAACACGCGAAAATGTGCCACGCCCCCTAAATTAAAAAAAATAATTTCCCAAAAACGGTAAGACAGACTAAGCTCATATTTTGCACAAACATTACATTCATGATAAGGAACAACATTTGCAAAAATGAAGAAAATTAAAAATGTCAACAATCACAACCTGCCTGATCCTTACAGACAATGTCTCTTAATAAAAAGAAAAGTACCATAATATGTTTATGTGGTTCAAAGAAGTATTACCTTTAACGCGCAAGTGGGTACTTACACTCATTTCTTTCAAGTTACTAAAAAATATAGTTCAGCTAATAGCATTAGTGGAGTGCATATCACTTTTTTTACTTCCTTTTATAAAAAAGGAAGTATTGTATTCGCGAAAAAAAATTCACTCAAAAATCGACCTTAATTTCCATTTTGTTCACTCCAGAATTAATGTTGAGTTTTTTTTTTCGACTCGACCACACGTAGATAAGTGCCTAAGAACGTATAGAAACACGAAATATCCATTTTGACCATTCCCGAGTTAGTTACAACGAGTTTTCTCGTGACGTCTGTATGTACGTATGTATGTGCGGATGTGCGTATTTATGTCATATAACTCGAGAACGGTATGTCCTAGAAAGTTGAAATTTGGTACGTAGACTCCTAGTGGGGTCTAGTTGTGGACCTCCCTTTTGGTTGCATTCGGGTGCTTTTAAGGGAGTCTTTTGCCCCTTTTTTGGGAAAAATCATTGTTAATTACGATGTAAACTCGAGTGGTGTTACAATTTGGAGGGCACATGGCGATGTATCGCCAGTCTTTTGGTCGCCAAGTTTTGTCGCCAATTTGGCGACAGATTTGGCGATTATTTTTTTTTAAATCTGGTTTCAATTTGGCCACTGTTGGTGATATTTAGAAAGTAAACTATTGAATCACATTAAAATTACCAATAATGGGAAAATGACACTAAATTGGAGTAAAAGGAAGTCATGTGAGGCACACATCAGCTCGTTTCTTTTTTTTTTTTTTTAATTTTGCTTTGCATTCTCATCAGGCCTACGTAAATGAGGCAAGCAAAAAAGGGTACTTCGAGAAGTTCAAGCTGGTACGAACGCCAAGTGAACACGAAAAACTCGATGAATGTCTAATTAAATTTGGCTAAGTATTCATTAAAATAGTTGCATTGATTCCAATAATTGAATTACCTGACATTGGAAACTTTTAACTCTAGCTTACATAAGCTTATTACTTAGATAGCTTATCAAAGTAATGAATTATCCATAAAACTTATTGTCTCAATTTAGTGACAAAACAGAAGAAACATCTACCTTTCTGATATACAAATAGTATCTACACAGAAAAAAAATCTGCTCATTTACTAGAAAATCTTCGGGAAACTGGGACATTACAACGTTAATTGAGAAAAAATTGTATCGTTACCACACGAAAAAAACTGCAATACTTCTAGAAAACCTCTAGAATATGAAACTGGGATTCGACAAGCTTTTCTAGAAACAATCCAGATTCTTTTTAAGGGGGTCCGCGGGATATATTTTGAAAAAAAAAATTAAATAGTTTAGAGTTTTGAAATTTTTTTTACACTGATCCACCATCTATTTAATAAGCAAAATCATAACATAAATATTTAAAAAATAATTTTTTACATTTAAATTTGATTCTTTTTTAATGGGGTTGCTTTAAATAGCTAAAACTCGAAATATTCTTGGTCAATTTTCAAGTTTTTTTCAAGAAATTACGCCCAAATATCTAAACTTTAATTTTTATTCGGCGATTTAAAAAAATATTAATTCAATAAAAAATAGAAAATATTTGAAGAAAAATTTCGAAAAATTCAAAGATTTTTTTAAAATCATATCTTTTGAAGTAAACTTTTTTTTTCTTCTCAAATTTGCCGAAAAAAATTAAACAAAATTGTTTGAAAAAGATCTGCTCCAAATTTCATTACTTTAACTTTATTGACTTATAGGAATTTGAATGCGAAAAATCGGGGGGAAATGCATCATGGGGGAAAAGCGCGTTTAAAGTTTTAAAGTTAAATATAATATGAGTTAAATGCATGCAACAAAAATACTTATATCTTTCGTTCTAATTAAGATAGAAACAAGATTAAAACGTCTTTTTAAGCAGAAAAAGACGGAATTTTTTTTTTTGTGATTAAAAAAAATTGCAAACTTTGACGATTTTTGAAGATATCTAAAATTTAATTTTTATTTGGAGATTTAAAAAATATTAATTCAATAAAAAAAATAGAAAATATTTGAAGAAAAATTTCGAAAAAGATGTACCATTACTGGGCTACTATATCATTACTTCCCAGCTTACTACAGTTTAGTACCATTACTTCCCAGTAATGGTACTAAGCTGTACCATTACTTTGAAACTTCATGAAACTTCAATTTCCTAGAGATTTTTTAGAAGTACTTTTCAGTCTACTAGAAGTTTTTTTAGCAGGTCTGTTTTTTTTTTTTTTTTGAGTGTACTTTCTAAGAAGTAGTGAGAGAAGCAATGGGATGTAAGTGGAGTTGTTTTACATAATGAGTTAAACATGTGAGGAGTTTAAACCTTAGGTAAACTTTCATTGAAATGTTTTCTAAATCCTGCTGTATAGTAGTACCCTACCAGGGGTACAAGTATCATCTGTTGCCCCAAAACAAACGAAAGTTTCTCCTACATATGCACTAGTTATCTCCAAATTATTGGTTTCGGCACTCTTCCATCCTTTTGCTTCTAGAAGCTCCATATGATCACCTAATCCTGCATTTTCTATCCCAACCAGTCACGACCGCCATTTTCAAAATTTTACCGAAGTGTCAAAAGGTATATACTCAATCTGCTGTGAGCAGATAAACGGCAGTATCTGCAGAAATGAGTTTCCGAGTTTTTTTGAAGAAACGCGTTTTCGATTCAATACGAACAAAATGGAAATGTTGGAACTTGACGTTGCTTTTCGCGCTTTTTTCTTCATCGGCAACCAAACAAAGAAGCTTGTACAATAAATCTAACGTACAATAGGTAACAAAAATGAAAAAAAAAAAAAGGAAACATTTGCAGTGGGGTTGTTTCCTTCAGTCAAAAGTAGTACTTTTTGTCAGTGAAATTGATAGAATAAGCAAAAAAAAAAAACATGGACTCAGAAAATACTTTTATTTTTCCAACAGTTATTTTTAAAATAATTTCTTAATGTCCAAATCTTCAAACAAGGCGTGGTCTTTATGACGTCACAAATGATGCACTATGGCGACTCTTTCTACCGCATTTCCACGTTATGATAATCAAGAAGCGAATTACAATTGCGCTCTACGCTTGCTACCAACCATATCGTTGCCAATACACGTGAGTAAAGGGTCATTCCATAGAAATGTCAACCTCAACCTCAGAAATTCTTTTTCCACAAAGCCTTAATTGTGACCTATCATTTCATTCAGCATACTTTCTAGTACATAAATCCAGTAACAGTTTGCGAAATTTTCATTCGGTGTTTTTCTTCTGGCTCTATACTCAATTCAGCGAGAGCTGATAGAGGAAGTAAACAAAGAGGGTTACTACTTTCATGACTTACTCGCCCGATTGGCAATGCTGTTCGCATTGAAAGCACGGACATTTCGCTTATCTGATTGGCGCTGCTTTCAATCATCCCACCGCCAAGCAGACAGCGGTAACGCCAATTGTCACGTTGCTTTGTTTACGTCCACTATCAGCTCTCGCTAAATGGACTATAATCGTGCGAGGTCGTGGAAAAGGCTTAGCATGTGCAAAAAACATGCGTCTACGTTTTCTTGTGCAATGTAAAAATTTTTGCAAATTTTTAAAAGAACTATGTTTATTCTAAATGATTAGATGTTGGCCCAATAAAATTGACTGTTCTTTTTGCATACATTATAAGAGAAGTATTTTAATTAGTTTGGTTATTTCACTGAAAATATTTACGTTACGTTAGTCACGAAAATGTACTATTTTCTGCTTAAAAACTAAACCAGATGATTGAACCAAACAGCATTTTTTATTTTCTTACATCTCTGTCATATCTACTTAAAAAGTGCAAAATATTTATTTTAGTATCAGTAGATATAAAATAATTAGTGTGACTAACTTAACATTTGAGCTGTGACTAACGTAACAGTTTGCATGTGACTAACGTAACATTTTGAAAATGACTGCTAATATTTAAAACTTATTTAATTTACTGTACATTTTCATGAACAATTTTGAATATGTAGGCATTCTATATTGATTAAAAATATAAAGGGTGAAAAATACCAGTAATATTACAATGTAGACATTCTGTTTACTTAGAAAAATACTTTTTTGAAGGTCTGTATAAAGATACTTCCAATTTAGAGAATTATTAAAAAAGAAAAAAGTGAGTAAAGTAAAATGAGTACTCTGCTGAATGTGCATTTAACACAAGAATATAAGCTTAAGAATTGAGATAATATAAATACAGTCTTAACAAAAGAGAACGTCTCTATTTTTTAGGAAATACATCTCCACCTATTGTTAAAATGAAGTAACGGCTGTTCGCTGGAAAACGTTTGAAAATGTTACGTGATACAGTGTCAATAAGCGCTGCTGCCATATATTTCAGAAAATGTAAGAATGATCATTTAGAAAATCAAACATTTGCGGTGATATCTGGAATTAAAATGCATTCTGCAAAGACGATCATTTTTTTTTTTTTTTTTTCAATATTACATTTTAATTTAAAAGCATGCGCAACACTATTCGTTCGATGAATCAGTAAACCTTAAAAAATAATATGCCATTGAAAAGTACTATACGGAGTTTCTTATGACGATAACTAGTATATCGGCAGAATACTAGAATTCGGTGAAACTATCAATTTGCATAAAGTTAATTTTTTAAAAGAGAGATATTTAGGATTTAATTAGCCCAAGAATGATGTTATTCAGTTTGTAAAAGCAGTTTTTTTTTATTTGTTTATTTTTTTTCACACATTCAAATTGAGTTAATGCAACTGAATCCTTCCATTCAATTTCTTACACTAATATAGAAAAAAAAGTAAAGAAAGAACCATAATGCAACACAAAGAAGGTTCCTAAAAAGTGTAAAAGTAATATTATGCAAGAAATTAATGCAAGAAATTAATTATAATTTTTTTTAATGCATTCATTGCTTGTTATTCGATGGTTACGTTAGTCACACACAGTTTTTCGTAAAAGTACCATTAAGGGCCAAAAAAGATTCATCTGTAACAATCTGTAGTACATTTTTAAAAATAGATTGTTTACCTCTTACAAATATATCGGCCAATATTTTCAAATGCCTGCGTAAGTTTCAGAAAAATTTTCCTCGTAACATAAGCATTGTTTCTCAGGGTTGCAAAAATGTTACGTTAGTCACGTTGCTTTTTTTTGGTGAAAAAACACCTGCCAGCGCTTATTTTGCTTCAAATTCTTGGTAGAAATGAAAAATAGTCACCTTGTACATTTTAAATGCGCATATTAAACCAAAACACATTTATTTTTACTCCCGGTGTAAGTAAAAGGAGTTTGAAAATCAGCTGCGAATGTTACGTTAGTCACTTTGGAATGACCCTAAAGATGCGAATTAAATATTTTGAACCGTGAATGGCAACTTTGAATGGCATTTCATCATTTGTGATGTCATAGGCAGAAGCGTTAAACGATGAAAGAGAAACGATTTAAGTAATTTTTTTAAAATATTAAACTTAAAGAAATTATTTAAAAAATGGTCAGATTCTATGTTTTTAAGCATGCTCTTTCAAAAAAACATACTTTTAAAATTTTAGAAACGACCCCAGTACTGCCCTTTACCTGCCCACGGCAGCAATGCATATAAAATCGAAAATAACAGAAACCAGACCCACACATCTGGAGATACATTGATTTATTGATATGATTCGGGACCTCGGTTCATCAACTTAACCTTAACCAACTTGGTCTGAACTCCAACATTTTTCACATATTTTTCAAAAAAATACCACCTTGGAATTTCTTCACATAAAGAAACCATTTTTTTTTTTTCGGAGAGAAAATCAAGCTTGTTTACCAACGGGAGAATCATCTTGTTCCTCTGTTTTGATCCCCGTGAGGATTAAAGCCTTGACGGGTCTCCAGGACCCGAAGTAAGATGAGGCAGATCCAGTGTTGTGCTCGAGGCAAGGACAAGGGGTGACGATGAGGCAAGTGGGCTCAGGGTGTGGGTGGAAGCAATAATTTGGCGCTTGGCACAAGACTTGAGATTCGGTGCCTGGAAGGGAGAGAAACGTTAACATACTTTTCTGTTCAACTAGCTGCATTGCCTGGAATTGCACGATCTACCTCGAAAATTAAAGTTGTGTCAAGTGACGCATATTCAACAATCATGCTTAGAATAGAAAACAGGAGTAGAAAAAGTAAAAACATTCCGTTTCGACGCTTAGAAAAGAGCAATTTCATGACTAAAAATTCAAATTTAGATCTCTTCGGTTTTTTAAAAAATCCAAAAATTTAGTTAGTTATTAGTAAGTGTAAACATTCTTTTTCACGGATTGCCTGGCAAAACAACCCAAGTTTCACCCCCCACCTTGGTTAGAAAAAAAACCTATGTGAATTCCTGAGCATCTAAGAACCGTTACGTCAAGTTTGGCAAAGATCCGGCGCAAATTGTGAACATGTGTGTGCATAATGAAAACCGATGTAGGCTGTTTTTCTCTCCCCCCCCCCCCTCATAGGGAGACAAAAACACCCGTGACAATTCCTGAGTATCAAGGAACCTTTTTACCAAATTTGAAAATGATTCAATGAAAACTGTGGATTTATATAAGGAGCATACACAGATTCATGTACAAATAAACTGCCCATTTTTATGCATATAGATAGAGACAATAAAAAAAATAACTTGAGTATTCACAAATAAGAAATAACATGTTGTGACCATTGTAAAAATTTCTTCAATATCTTTCAATAAAATATTCTAAAATTTAAAAATTACCTAAAGACACCGAAACCTTTTGAAAATCATAAACAACATTTGGTGGCTGCAAAAGTGATTTTGAATTTTTAAAGTCAATGGGGGTGTTTCGAAAGAACCGTTGAAGAATAAAATTAATAAAATCAAAAATAGATTTGAAGAGTGTCCAGCATGAGAAACCAACGCGTCACCCAGCATTGAATCACGCCCCGTAGTTTAAGAAACGCTGCTCTATCGTATCGAATAGCACATTGATAAAAAAAATTAAGTGCCTAATCTAGTAAACGTGAAACTGTGTCAAACATAGAAGTAACGCTTTAATCAGTGAATCAAGAAAAGGGAGTAAACAAAATTTATAATAATGCTAATCTTTCTTTGAGTGTTTTTATGATCTGTTGTTCATAAGTATATTCTATAAAAATATAGAATATATATTTATATGAGTAGTTTATGAGTAAATATATTCTATATTTATTCCTTGATGATAAAAATGTACAGGATATATTCAGAAAGGCACAGTAAAGGACTCGCACTCTTTTTATGATTACATAAATATCGATGTAGGCTTGTCCGTTATAAACGAAATATATGTCACTTATACGCTTTACTCTTATATAACAATTAATTCCGGTAAAGCATGCTGGTCAAGATGCCTCCCCCCCCCTCCCCGACCAGTGCCACTTTTCCCCTTTTCTGTCAAAATAAAGGTAAAAATAGACTTCATGGTTCATGTTGTTACATAAGGGCTTTCTATGTATATTATGTATGGAAACGTTTCACACAACCTTCATAACATTATATAATCAGTTTCTTGGGAATATCATCAATTGTTTTGAAATTCAGCTCGTAATTCTTCGTGTAAATGCATCAAATATTTTCACAGGAAACTATCTTCAAACAATCAGCTCTTTTTTTTTTTTCAGTAAAAACCGGTGCTTGAAAACAAAATTTCAAATAGGAAAATATATTTACATCAATAAATAATTATGGCGTTTTACTTTTTAATTTTTGTTATTTGTGAACAGAATTTTCAATTAAAAATATATATATATTAACCTTTTCAAAGAACTTTTTATTTCATTTTACTTTTTTTCACTACTCGAGCGGAGATCGCGGACGCCCTGACATCGAGACTATTATCATTGAAGAGTTTCTACACCAATCTTCAACCAATTCAGACGATTTTATCATGAAATCTGAATACGGAGCTTTTCCTTCCAACTCTCATACTCTGAAAACAACCACACACAATTTTCGAACGTATAACCACATTTTCTGATTACTAAGAACATTCAGTAAAAGAAAAAAGGCGCGAGGCAGGCGTGCATTAACCTTCAATGAATCTTCAAGAATAACAGAAACCTTATAAGTCAACATCTGGAGCTTCGAGTACTAGATAAAGATAAACGTTTCTGGAAATTAGAGCATCAGCGACAAAAAAGCCTGTTAGAAAGCTCAGGTATCTGATAAGTAAAGCAGTGAAAATCACGTAATTTACAACAACCAAAGTTCGAGAGAAATAAGATTTTATACGACTACAATTGCGTTTTACAACATTACTTGTCTTTGCTAAAATTATTTATTTAAGGTGAATCTATGAACATATTTTCAGAACTATGAAAAATACTCCCCAAAATGGTCTTTCAAGTGCTCGGAAAAATGACAAATGTGGAGCTAACGTTAAAAAGAGTAGGTCACAAACAATATGTTGACAGGGAACAAACGGAAAAAATTTCGTTTTTGTCCAGAATAAGTTTTGGCCTCATGGGGGAGGGGGGCTGAAGCCCCCTTATCCTGGAAATGAAGTAAAATATATATGACTGGAGTAATTTGACAGTAATAAATTTTCAGATTAAAAACCTTGATTGCAGAATGAAACCATTTCCTCCAAGCCTTTCCATACCATTGCAGGTCGCAATTTAATCTGCTTTTAAGTTTTGACGAAATGGGAGAAGGAATTACAGTCCTCTAGCCCCCCCCCCCGGCCTCTTTCCTTAATATGCCACTACAGTATGTATACTAGTGTATATATTTATTTAAATGTGATGCATATTTATAAATTTGCAAAAGTATTGCAGTACTGAAAATCTCTGAAACTCCTATTTTATCTAGTGTAAGTTCAGACCTCAAGGGGGGGGGGTATAGCCCCCTCTTTAGATCTACCA
The DNA here is from genome assembly GCF_026930045.1 of Uloborus diversus. Lineage (NCBI taxonomy): Eukaryota > Metazoa > Arthropoda > Arachnida > Araneae > Uloboridae > Uloborus > Uloborus diversus. Next base: position 24,808,975 of record NC_072734.1, on the reverse strand, counting down.
CTGTGTTCTAGTAAAATTCATTCATCTATTAGGATCGAAACGTCGATCTCGAGTGGAAAATTAGTCGCCAAAAATGATGCCGGGGAAACTATGAAATTTGGCGATAACTCTGGAATTTCTCGCCACGCTCATGGACTGTTAAACATTAGCAAAGCAGGATAAACAACATACAGTTTCCAAACTTTGGTAACTTAAATTTTATTTAAGGCAGAAAAAATGCCAAATTTAGCAAAATTACAACAAATTAAACACACAAAATTTTTTTTAAAAAATAACATCAATGTATTTACAAAATTTGTAACAGTATGTAGCATTTCAACAAATTAAACACAAAAAAATAACATCTATGAATTTTCAAAATTGGTAACAATATTTACCATTCACAATTGCTGTGCATTGGAATACAGTATTTAGCTGTTTGGATGGATTGCGAAGCCAACAAACGCAGGCATCCGACTCGGTGTCCCGAAGACATATGGCAGCTTTGCCTTCGCTCAGTTGTATTCCATCGGGTAGAGCAGGACAACTGCCTGCGCAGATGTATTTGCCCGGATCGCATGCAGGAAAATAGGCACCAGTGACTGTAAAAGAGTAAGAACCATAACTGTTGTTCAATGTCACAATTATTACTATTACTAGAAAGTCGCCCGTCAAGGTATGACGGGTTAAAAATGCTTCTCTTCTTCTACATTTTAACGAAACAATTGCCTGTTTGTTGATATTTTGATAGTTGAAATTTTAAGCCTAATTCCAGTGGATTAACCCTAAACTCCAGTAGATAGCGTTCATCGTTGACCGCTTTTTCGTTTCTTCATTCCCCTGAAATGACACAGTCTTACCAGTAAAACAGTTAAGTCACCGGATCGTGTTCAGCCGTTCCCTGCATGTTGAACATTATTATCAAATTATCGTGCCTTGGCGCGAGTTTCATTGTTGAAACTCGCGGGTTACTCGATTATCGGCTATTATTTATATAAGGATTTTTTTGAACTTGTTAAAGCTTTTGGCATTTGATTCAACATTATCATAAAAAGTATGCTTTTAATGAAGAACGCTGGAGACCAGGGGTTCCTAAAGTGGGTGCCGCAGCAGCATATAAACAAACTTTACTCAGCTAAAGGCCTTATAACAGTTTTGAGCTCTCGTCGGCCATATTCCTCCCCCCCCCCTTTCCTTTGAATAAAGTCTAGATATTTTTTCGAAAAATAATTAGAGCTTGCAAATAAAGCTATAAAGGAGATGGATGACGTTTTTTCATGTTTGCCAGTCAGCAATCACCAAATTTTTACATGGTCTCTAGCAAAGTAAAGGGTGTTCATTTGCGCCGCGGTATCCTGGGGTGACTCAAAGAGAGGCAAAGAGTACCGCGAATTGTGTATGGTATTAATATACATACATGCTACTGGGAAATGAATATCAACATTCACATACAAAGAACATCGACCACAGACAGAATATTTCCGAGGAATCACCGGTGAATGTCGACATTATCCAATTGCAGTCTTTCACGATAACATCATAATAGAAATAACGGAAGGGTGCTGTGAGAAGAGAAAAATTGTTCACGAAGTCTGCCAACGTACAAATATAGACAACGGATAGTTCACTTGCCCTTTGTTAGACTTTGTGAACTATTTTTCTTCTACCGATGAAGGGGATTGATTTAATTACCCCGAAACAGCTGATTGCAGAGATTTTAAACTCTTTTTAATTGTTTTTTATTTGTACAGTAGAACCTCGATTAGCCGAGCTAATTGGGACCGCTACTGCCTCGGATGTCGGAAATCTCGCTTAATAGAAACTTTGCATAACACTTACCAGAATCAAATTTTTAAAATGCATTAACTAAAAATACAATAGAATTTTTTAAAAATATGAAAATGAACACAAAAACTAATGCTTTACAGTTAAAACAATAAAATAAGAAAGTAATTTGTATTACATTTTAAAAAAGTAATTGACATTTTTTACAATGCCAAGTTAAATTTTAAAAGATGCATTTAAAAAAACACAAATTCCCATAAAATATTTTTATTTTTGAATTCAAAATTCATTATTTAGTAACATTTACATTATTTTTGAAAAAAAAAATAAACTTTACTAACGGCTTGGTTAGCAGAAACCTCGGTTAATCGAAGCTTGGTTAATCGAGCTACTACTGTACATGCATACATGTTGTATTTTTGCTCATTTCATTGTAAATTCGACTACTTTTTTACATTCATTTTATTGGATTCGTTATCATATTTTGAATCATTAATAGATTGATTTGCTGAAATTCATCTGTATCATTTATCCGTTAATTTTCTAATTTTCTGTGTTTTTTTTTTTTTTTTTTTTTTTTCAAATGAAACATACAGGCGATCAAAGCTGGGTTGCCGTTGCTACGAACTCAAATATTCTCATTTTATTGACTGATGATTGAATCATAAAATACGAAGATGCCCATATTTGAGGAGAGGAAACGTTGGACATTATAATATATATATATATATATATATATATATATATATATATATATATATATATATAATTTGCCAGTCACTCAAAATAAGCCGAATAAGGAAATTTTTTTATGAGGTCATAGTGACTTCAGACGACCTCCTAAAGTTGATCTTCTGGATCAGCGGTTCCCAACCTTTTTAGCTGTGCTGGCCACCAGCTTTGTAGGAAATATTTGAGGCCCACTAACTGCTATATATTACTTGCACAGCCAAAATTTATTATTTTATTTTGGGCGGGGGGGGGGGCATCTACTCATAACTGTCCTGTGTTAAAAACATCAGTTCTGTAGATGTTAATCCCCTTCACCTCTCATGCTGCATCACTGATGACTGTACAAGAACAATCTTCAAAAGAATTTTTAAGAAAGAAAATAGTTTTATTGTATTCACTTAGCTGGCATAGCTGTAAGAAAACTCAAAGCGAATTCACCGAAGTTAAAGCTCGATGAGATTTTCGAGGCTGTTTTTGCTCTACCAGAGAGTTGATATCTGGATTGAAACTGGTTAGTTTTAGTATCAAATACTACGCAACATTCAATGCATCTCTATGTTATTTTCTCTCTTAAACTGCAGTGAAAAGTTGAATTCATATATTTAGGTAGCCGAAAAGCCCTTCAAAGTGTCTCAATTCACTGATTAGTCATGTCAGTTTAACAAAGGAGGAGCACTTTCAGCTTGAAGCTAATACTAGTATCTTTGGCAATTTTCTTCAAAGGAGTTTCTGATTCAATATATTTCATCTGCAATTATAGGGGAAGGTTCCTAAGAAATATGAAAAATGAAAGTTCCTTATTGCCTATGAGTCAGGGAGAGCTTTTGAGTGACAGTTCATCTAATAAGTGAATTTTCTCAAAAACGGAAATTAAGACCCAAAGCTTTATCTTGGTTCAGATTCGCAACGACCCAGTAACACGCTATTCGCGGCCCACTTGTGTGCCGCGTCCCATGGATTGGGAGCCGCTGCTCTGGATCAAAGCAATACATTTTGATCATTTAAAATAATAAAAAATAGACTATTTTCTTGTGCGTTCTTTCAATAAACTTTTTTGTTTTGACTCATAACAGACTCATCGCAAATCAGCAACCTTGTTGATATCGGTGAATAAGAGAATGCGATGAGAGACATTTTCCATCAAAATGCGATTCTTGATCTTTCGATGATATGCACGGTGCTCAAAGGGTAGCACGTGTTTGAGATAGTTTTTGAGCGCTGATTTTTTATCATCAAAATTTTTATTTGTTCAGCTGCTCCTGATTCCTTTCGGTGAAGGTAATTCAAATTAAACAACCGAACTTTGATGCAAAATGAGACCTGTCATCAGCAATTTTCCAAACGCTTGATGAATAGAGAGCTATTTGCGTCGTGATTTTTCGAATTCAAACTTTTTCTTCATTTATTCTTTTTAAATCGTTTTGACAGCTAATACCCATTAGATGAAATGTAAACTTCAACGAAAATGCTCCACTATTATAATTTACAACAAAAAGTAAAATTATTTTTACGGAAGAACTGATATTTAATTAAAATTTCGAACCAAGCCTACCAGTTTTGTCTAACTTGGAAGTTCCAAACAAGTTCTATCAGACGCAGAAAAATTCTATCTTTCGATTGATATATACTAACACGAATAAGTTTTCGCTCCCGAAATTGCGAAATATGCTTATTTTCACGGTTAGTGTTTAATACCAGTGGTAATAATGTAATAAAAGATAAAGGACAGCTAAACGGGGTTGGTGAGGGAAACGAGCAGGCGGAGGAGCCCTCGAGTATTAAAAAGTTGTTGAAAATACCTTATTTTGAACTCAAGAAAAGCAAAAGTGCGAGTAACTTATGTACATTTTTTAAGTACAAAGCATTGAAAATCAAGATAAATTAATTGAAATAATTTCGTTGATACTTCTAATTTTTCACCAGAGTAATGAAAAAAAAAGGTGAACTAATTAGAGGAAATTGTAATATTTTTAAAACCCAGGTAACCTGAAAAGCAAAAATGGAAAACAAATAACCATAAGTAAAAAATTTGTTCTAAGATTTTTTTCTAAATGAAATGAGTTGTAAAAATATATTTAAAACACAAAATGTGGTCAATAACTTGAAAATATATATAGTGATTTAAAATAAACACTACTACTATCGATAGCATTCAATATTCCAGTTCACAGTGTGCGGAAAAAGGTACTTTTAACTTTTCTCCAATGTAAGTGTAGGTACTTCAGAAAACTACATGATTTTACAAAACTTTGTCCAATGTGACGGATGGTGCGATCATGACGGATGTTGCGACCTTATGGTCGAAAGTTTAACCCTCTATCTCCATTAGAAACAAAGTTACAAGCGAATTAAATGAAGTTTAAGAATCTGTTCTCTGTACAAGTTTTTAAACATTTTATTTCCCGTTTCCACGGTAACGCTTTTTGAATCCATTGTTTATTTCCATCTTTCTCATTTTCAATTCTTAAACTTGTTTTACTTTGTGTTTCCATGGTTACGCTTTTTAAATCCATCTTTCTAATTTAAATTTCTTAAAAGTTTTAATATTATTTGTCATCATTGTTCGGAGGGGAAATTCTGCATGATGTTTTTTTTTCTTTTATTTAAGCCTGATTGTTGAATATACGTCACTTTACAAAATTTTTATTTTCAAAGTAGACCGGGCAAAGCCTGGCAACGCAGCTAGTATAGTATATTTGCATAAAAATAATAATTCCACTTTTCTTTTTTTTTTTTTTTGGTTCAATTTAAAAACATCGACATCGAAGAAACATCCAACACAAAACATCGATGATAAGAAAGATATCGATGTTTCGAAAACATCGACATCGATGTCGCACCCCTCGATAATTAAGAAAAGATCAATTTGAAACTAGCTTGGGCACTACGAAATGAGTATTCCCCCAATATTTGAACAATGTGTTAACAAATTTCATTGCAAATTTTGCTATGTTGCTCTTTATGATGATTTCAGTCTAGCCAAAGAAAGCGTCAAAATGCAAAGATCTCGCAGTATATGTGTGCAATTTTTAATTACATTTTGTGTTTCGAATGTTAAATGTTTGACTTATTGTTTATGAAGATATTTATATTTTTCCTTTTTAAGCTTTAAAGAAAATGCAGGTTTCCCGAAGCGTTTAATGAGCCTTATTCCAATTTAAGTACGCAGTAGAAATTTCACTTTTTGTTCGATTTTTTCTTTCTTTTTTCTATGTATAGGAACGAAAATCCAAGCTTTGGCAGGCTATTCCGAGGATTATGTACACTCAAGCGTGAATAGTGGCAAAACTGGGTCGTGCTATGGTGCTGCTTGTGGAGTGGTAAATCCAAATTATAAGATTATCTTTCTCCTTGACAACAAGGTTATAGAGTAAATGCAAAAAAAGAAAAAAAATCTTGATTCTTTGTGAAGGATAAGTTGAAGCTTCCTCCTGTTCACACTACTGATTAATACATATTTGCGAAAAAGCTCTTTGGAAATAAATAGCTCTCTCTCTCTCTCTGAAACGAGAACTAAACCGGAAAAAAATCTATTGCAGGTACTTTTCGGTTAAGGGTCGTCCACAAATGGTGTTACTCTCTGAGAGGGAGGGGGATAAAAATTGTGAGTTTGGGATAATCAGGAGGGTGAGTTAGCAAGAAGTGCGACGGATGGGTAAAAGTTGCAAAAATTCTCATGACGGAAATTTTTTAAATAAAAATGGGGAATGTCCCAAATTTTTAGTCTCTTATACGGACTGATTGGCACCAAAGGCAATCCGGCCAAACGAAACTCCGGCATCCAGCACACAACATTCAGCATCCAGCACACAACATCTACTCTTCAGCACACAACATCCAGCATCCAGCACACGGCATCCAGCTTCCAACACACAACATCCAGGATCCAGCACACGGCATCCAGCTTCCAACACACAACATCCAGCATCCAGCACACAACATCCAGCGCACAACATCAACATCCAGCCCTGTATTCATTTGAATTTTGACGTCTTGAACTCAAATTATGTTTTTTGCTATTATGATAGCGATAGCAGTCATTTGCAGAAACAAGATACCCAGCGAGTAAGGTCCTGTCGCAATTCACGATTTCAAGAAGCACAACTTGTATCCAAAACGTCAAAATTCAAATTAATGCAAGGGGCTGGATGCTTAAGATTGGACGCTAGATGTTGTGTGCTGTTTTTTTTTTTTTTTTTTTTTTTGAGCAATCACAATTGCTAATTGTTTTCATTTGACTGTTGAATGATGTCTTTTGATTCCCCCCCCCTTTCTGCAGCGCCATCGTCGACCGGCCCCTCCCGATGCTGCCCCTCTAGCGAGCACTGTCTCCAGGTTGCATCCATATCCTTCACACACGCGTATATACACACACACACGCCTACTCACGCGCGTACATATACACACACACACAGCACTGCATACACAACACGTACACACATGCATACATACACATACACACATGCATACATACACATACACGCATACATACATACACATACACGCATACATACATAAATACACACACACGAATATACACATGCACACACACACATGCGCCTACACAAACGCACACGCGCATGCATACATACACACACACACGCTCGTGATTGCGAAAAACATAATTTGAATTCAAGATGCCAAAAATTCAAATTAAAATTAACTTTTTTTGACTGTTTTGATGTCCTATCTTTTTATTTTCCCATCGCCACCCTCCGCAGCATCACCGTCGACCGGATCCTCACGATGCTGCTCCTATAGCGAAAGTCGTCTTCAGGTTGCATCCATGTCCTACACACACGCGCATACATACACAACTACACACACACGCACGTACACACACACACAAACACGCAAATACACACACACATACACACAACTATCCACACATTCATGCTTGCACACAGGCACAAACACATATGCCTACACACACATTCACATACCCCCCCCCCACACACACACATTCATATACACAACTATCCACACACTTATGCCAACACACAGACACAAACACACATGCCTACACAGCCATACACATGCCCCTACACACAAACACACAAACAACACGTCTACATACACACACTCGTGATTGCGAAAAACATAATTTGAATGCAAGATGTCAAAATTCAAATTAATTTTTCTTTTTTTTTCTTCTTTTTTTAAATTCAAATCGTCAAAAAGTGAAAGTTTCAAACTAGTGCACATCTTTTTTCCCTCCCACCCTCCATCTCTTCCTAAAAATATTAGTTCTTTTATGGAATTGACCATTACTATGGTCTTTACTGTTTTCGTACATTTCACTCCCCAATACGAATTTCACTCCTCTAAAAAACTTCAAGAAGTACTTTCACGCCATGAATAAAATTGCAGCAAAATCGCTGATGACTAGAGACAGGATTATATGCACAATGAAATCAGAAAAATATGCATGCAAATATGCACTAAAAATTTCAAAAATATGCTCTAAAAATTCCAAATAACTGCACTATAAATTCAAAATATATGCACTTAAAATTCAAAATTTATGCACTAAAAGCTGTTCAATCACGCAAATAAAAGTTTTCACATCTAAATAAAAACACGAGTGACCTTTCTGTTCTTGCACTTTTATATTTTTGCTATACATTTTTTCTTTTGGTGATAATATGCACGAAAAAATTGTATGCTCATTAATAGCGTGCACAAAAAATTGAGCGATCCGTGAGAAACCCACAGGTTGCCCGATTTTTTGTACTTTATGAAGAGCAAATACTTTTTCGTATTCTTTCTCTTATGAAAAAAATCTAAAAGTGGATAAAAAAAACTGAGTACTATGCAGTTGTATTTTTAAAATTTGCTGTTCTTATGCAGTTATATGGGGAAATGTGGGGCAGAGTGAAATAGTTAAGGTAACTTACCTTTTTCAAAATGAACAAATCAGAAATTCGTTTTGAAAATTACAGTGCATTTAGAAAATACAGTGTATTTTATAATAAAACTTGCATTGAAATATTAGTTTTTTTTTTAGCAGTAAATTTGAAGATTCAAAAAAAAAAGGACATTTTTCTATTTTTGAAAAGTGAAAGTGAAAAAGATAATATTTTTCCAATAAAACTTTTTCTATCTTATTATTAAAAATATGTATCCTCAAATGACTGAGTAAAAAATCGCATAAATGAATAAATAATGAAACAATATTATATGAAAAAAAACAAATTAGTGAATAAAAAAGTTAATGAACAAGATAATAATTGAGTGAATGAATTAATAAGTGACATATTAAATATAGGAATGGGGGGGGGCGGGTAAATGGATTAATTAGTAAATGAATACGTAAATCATTTAATAAAGGACTAGCTGCGTTGCCCGGCTTTGCCCGGTCCTCCTTGAAAATAAAAATTACGTCAAGTGACGCATATTCAACAATCAGGCATAAAAAAACAAAACAAAAAAAAAAAAAACAAAAAACAAAAAAAAAAAAAACATAATGATTTCCTTTCCAAACAATGACGACAGATGTTAAAATACTTTTAAGAAGTTAAATCCAGAAAGATGTGGATTTGAAATGCGTAACCATGGAAACACAAAATAAAATAAGTTTAAGGAATCAAAATGCGAAGGAAAATGGTTCACTATTTGAATGGAATCGAGATTTCTTAAATTTGATTTAAAAAGGCTTGTAAATTTTTTTCCTTTTGAGATAAAAGCTTATTTTTTCGATCATAGGTCGAGTTAGATCTGGAGTAAAAAAGGTCGATTTTTCCAATGGCGTCAAAAAGAAAGCTGTGGGACAATTCCTTCACTTTTTATTGATTTATTTAATGAAGAAAGTAGTGCCTAAATTACAGCTAAGCCGTAAAAAATTCCAGCTAAAAACGCAAATAATTCCCGCCGTAATTAAGTTAGAGCATTGAATCAAATTGCGTAGAAAGCAGAAAATTCTACCCTTTCTAACGATATGTAATATTAATATGTGCAAGTAATTTTTCACCCCCTTATTTGAGAATTTAGGTGAAAATTGGACGTAAATTGGAATAAAAAAAGAACTATTCATCGAATTTTATTCGAACTGGTCTGCAAACCTTTTCAGGACTTAAAGGAACAAACTGTGAAAATTTTAGCGCAATCGACCTATGTAGTTCTCGAGTTTTGCGAGTTCAAACACACAGACGCCTTTTGGGGACTTCATTTTATACTATGTAGAGATTGAAAAAGTAAACGAAAGAAATTATTTTACTTTGCTCTGCATGCACTTGAATAACTGTATAAAACATTTAAAATAAAAATAAGCTTAATATTACTTTAAAAAATATACTGCACCGAATATCAGTAGGTCTCAATTAATATTTAAAATATTGATAGCAAGAACTTTATTATTTTATAAAAACAAAATAAATTTTTGACTTACGACAAAATATTATTACAATATGAGAAGCAAATTTTGAAAAATTGTTTGCATTATCATATGCTTTCATCTTCAGAGATAACTTTTTCGTAACTAGAATCGACTACATATGTTACTACATAATTACAATATTAATAGATAGGTGCAGCAAAAAACAGAATGAATTTTTAACCCTTTCACTACGCCCCACTGTTTCTCTTTGTTCCACATTTCCATACAATAACGTCAAAAAAAAAAAAAAGGCAGAAATACGCAATTGCGTGTGCACATATGCATTTGCACCTAATTTGGGTTCTACTGATTGCTTTAATGTTGGTGGTCAAACTACAGGTACTGTTTGAACGCGGATTGTATGTAATTTGGCAATCTGCCAAGTAAAGAATATTTCATCTGAATGAATCTACCAGGGGAGAAGAGAAAATAACGATGGAATTTTGATGCACGCGTTTTATAATGCCACTAGTGCCTTATTTATTTATTGCATTCTCAAAAATAAAATATGTTAAAACAACAAAATGGTAAGCTCAAAACTTTGCTGTGAATAAATAAATCAATTAATTTTTGCCGTGAGAATATAAATCGAATATACTTTAGATTTAAAAAATGTTGCTGAGAGCAAATCTTCATTTTTACAAAACTAAGACTTAATAATAGAGAGGCAAAAGAGAACATCTGTAACAAACCAACTAACACCCCTATAAACTAATAGATACGTCCATTTCCGCCTATAAACCGGATATTATAGCCTTTCCATGCAATCGATGGTCAGACAGTATCTGTGACCAATCCTAAAGAAAGCAAGGAAGAAATGTAATAACATTGAAGCTGGGCATTAAATAGAAATACTGACTCGAACCATTTTTCCAAACCACATCAATTTATTGAAAATCCTAGTTACCGGCTTGGGGGGTCAATCTCCGATTAAAAATTCCGGTGAATCACTACAGGAAGAACGGTTTTTAATCTACCTTTATCTGAAGATATTTCCTGTCTTAACGATAAGATATATATGGAAAGAAACTCATGACTAAAAATGAACATAATATATACCTTTGAAATCCACAGAGTAAATAGAGTGTTAAATAAGAACTTAAAGAACAGTCCAAGTCTTTTCCTGCCATTAAGATTACCCGACAATTTCCTGCTATAACCTTCGTTTTACCTAATGATCAATCCTTTTACACAGATGTGATATTTTTACGTATATTTTTTGCACTTCCTGAGAGTTTAAATTTTCTTTTTGACTCTAATGTATTCGAATATATGAAATCAATGAGTATTAAAATATAAAGTAGCAATTTTCTAAAAAAAATTATAATTGAAAAATAATGATTTGTACCAGGACCGCAACAAGACTTTTTGTTTCGGGGAGGGTTTTACCAAACACATTTTTCGAAGTCTATACAATCAATGAAATGTGATTTCATTTAATATTTCTATTGATTTTTATAACAATAGGTTATTTAAATGAAGGGGTGCTGCTTTAAGGGCATTAACATGAGCAAATGTAAAAAATGACTCATTCATTAAATGAGGGAAAGAAATCTGATGTTTTCAAAACATAACTTCACCCCCTGTTAAATATTCGATACCCCTGTTAAATCTGTCCCCCCTCCTGTAACCCCTGTCTGTTTCTTTACATGTATTCGATATATTTTTAACAACTGCACAGAATAGATGCGAGAGTGCAGTGAAACGTACCATACTCATTACAGAGGTCGGCAGGCAACTTTTTTTTTTTTTGAGAAAGAGAGAGAAATAGTACATCGCTACTCGCTGCTGCTAGGAAAATAATAAATTATGTGCTGTATTTACAGATAAAGAATTTTTTTCTGGAAAAAGTACTATTTTTCTTTGTTTTCTGCTGTTTTTACATTGTTCAAAAGGTGCTGCTACTATAGTAGTTTCTTTACTTTTTAGGAAAATCTTTTATCAGATGGCAGATTTATAATTTGATTTTAGAAATCAGCTTTAAATGTGAAAAAGGTATGTTTGGCATAATTTGCAGTCTTAGCTCATTAGGAAAATATAGATCAGATACAAGAATGCCGATATTGATGTAAGGGAAAGTAGGCTCGTTTAGTTCTGGACGGAGCTCCTTGTCATTTATTATGTATTAATATAGACCTTACCAGCGATTTTATTTACTTTCTGATTTAAACTTAATGAGATAAAACTTGAAAAATCGAAACTCTTTCAAAAGAAAATAATAAACCTAATCTGCATAGATTTTGCATTCGACTTTTACTCAATTTGTTGCAGTTGGTTTTACGTGTTGCTTTATATTATTATTTTTATTTATTTTATTTTTTATTAATTCTTGATTTTTGTTCATTCATTCTGCGTGCCAGCTAATTAATTATTACTTTTGATACATCGTTTGGTTTAATTTTGATACTAAATAAATGAAACTTCTACAAATAACATAACTTCGACTTCTCCAGTTCCAGTTTCATACTAATTATTTAATTATTATTATTAATTACATTGCTAAACGACTTTCGCAATCGAAAGGTATGAAAAAGTCATAGGAATACAAAGAAAAGTCACAAATTAAGCAGATAGTAGATTTGTATGAGATTTCCTTCTGGTTGACTTGGAAATTATTAGAGACAGTCAAAAATAGAGCTAGCCTGTTTTTCAGCGATTGAAGATACTCCTTGACATTTTTTAGAGCACTGAAATTCATTTTGGGGGTGTGAAATATACGACAAAAGTGAAGCCCATAATAATGATCAATGGGGTTGTTTCCTTCAGTAAAAAGTGGTACTTTTTCTCACTGAAATTGATAGAATAAGCAAAAAAATAATAATAATAACATGGACTCAGAAAATGCTTTCATTTTCCCAACAGTTATTTTTTAATTAAGTTTTTAAAATGTCCGATTCTTCAAACAAGGCGTGGTCTTTATGACGTCACAAATGATGCACTATGTCGCATCTTTCTACAGCATTTCTATGTTATGATAATCAAGAAGCGAACTACAATTGCGCTTTACGCTTGCTATCAACCATATCGTTGCCAATACACGTGAGTAAAGATGCGAATTAAATATTTTGAACCGTGAAAATGGCAACACTGAATGGCATTTTATCATTTGTCATGTCATCGGCAGAAGCGTTAAACGATGAAAGAAGCACCGATTTAAGTAATTTTATAAAAATATTAAACTTAAAGAAATTATTTAAAAAATGGTCCGATTCTATGTTTTTAAGCATGCTCTTTCAGTAAAAAATACTTTTAAAAATTTGCAAACGATCCCATTTTAAAAATAAAAGCTACGTTTTCCAAAAAAAAGGATGAAATGGAAGAATAGGGAAAAAAAACATGTGTTCTATATTTTGATTTCTAACATTTAGAATGTCTGGCATTGTAAAAATATTTTTAACAAGCAATAAAATATCAAGTGCTAACTTTCAATCGCTGTTTTCTCCTTTTCCCACAAAGCTATTAAAATAAAAGGCGTGAAAATACGCTTGCCTAAATATTTCAAGTATATTTCGTATTTTGAATGCATGAAATTAGCTTGAGGAGGCGTTAAAAATATTTCTGGCACAGATATAACTAGGATTTTTTCAAAGAATGAAAATGTTTCTTGTCCTTTGTAAGAGGAGTTAAATTCTCCTTTTCCCACGAAGCTATTAAAATACGCTTGCCTATATTTTCATGCGTATATCGGATTTTCAATGCATGAAAATCGCCTGAAGAGGCTTTAAAATATTTCTGGCAGATAGTACTTGATGAACTTTTACAGACTTCTTTTTCTTAACTTTTAATTGGACATATGGAAGATTCACTCATATTTAATTGTCGTGCTACCTTCGACGCATTCGTTCAAGCACATAATCTTTAGTTTCTCTTTAATTGACAGAAATTTTCTCCTTTTCTCTCCCTATATTCACAAGATGAAATAACGCTCTTAGGCGTCATTGTATTTCAACAACTTTCACATTTAGAATGAAAAAAAAAATTGGAAATTAGGAGTAATTACTTGTATAAGCGACGCATCAGACTTGTACGCGGTGTGGGAATTTCCACTCTCAGTGATGCTAAAGGGATGAAAGTTCATTTACGAAAAAAATTTTTAGCAGCCAAAAATAATGCCGATACGGCCACCGTGATTCCTTTCCGAAAATTTTCGTGTTACTGGCGAGGAATTTGCGTTATATCTAAAATTCTGTACTGGTGAAAAAAAATCGCGTTATAGCCATTTCGCGTAAGTCGGATCGCGTTGTAGCGGAAGTCGACTGTATAGCTAGGGTTTTTTCATTTTCAAAGAGTACTTCTTGACCTTTTTAAAGGAGTAAAACTCCTTTTGGTGGAGGGAAGTTGAATACTGAAACATTAAAGAACATATTAGTTATCAATTCTATAAAAAAAATGACTTACGTAATAAATGGAAGAGATGTATTTTGGATTCAAATGTAATGTTTTAAAAATTTCAATTGCTTATTTTTTGTTTACAGTAGAATCTCGGTTAGATGGCCTCCGTTAATCCGGAGCTCTGGTTTATTCAGATCAAATTTGTAAAGTTAAAAGAAAGTTTTATTTTCCCATAAATATTAATTTCAATAATGATAGCTAAACTATAAGTGAGCCACACATTTGCTTTTAATTTTGATTAAACGTACAACTCCTGCACAGATCTCGCAATAAATTATAGCAATCTAAAAAACATCATGGATTGGAGCGTCAGACCAAAACCACTGAACTAAGGATAAAGAGGTTGATTGAATAATCTTCATATGTATAATAACGAATGATCGAGTAACGCTCTTGACGTCACCAATAATGAAACTCCCTCCACGATATGATAATTTGATAATATTTTTTGGTAATGTTTAGTAACTCGATCCGGTAACTTAACTGTTTTACTGGTAAGACTCATTTTAGGAAAATGAATTATCGAAAAAGCCGTCAACAATGAACTCTATCTACTGGAATTTAGGCTTAATTCACTGGATTAAAATTCTGGGGTTAAAATTTCAACTATCAAAATATCACAAAACAGGCAACTGCTTCGTTCAAATGTAGAAGCAATTTTCACCCGTCATACCTTGACGGGCGATTTTCTAATAAATGATAAAGTGTAGATTGTGCGAAGCAATCGTATGTAATTTTGTTACAAAGCACTATTTTTCGCTGTAATAAAAGGTACGTCTGCTTTTTTAAGGATTTCCTTGGCTTATTTTCCATACTATCCATATAATCCAGATTTTCGTTTATCCGAACTACCTTTTATCCCAGTTAGTCCGGATAAAAAAGGTTCTACTGTATTTACAGATGAACTTGCTCTTTATAGTCAATTTATTAAACATTCATTCTATTATATGACATTGGAAACATTTTTTAAAAATTAATATAGTATGTTTTTTTTTTATTTACCCTTCCCGTTAACTCCCGTCAAAATCACAGGCTGAGCTCTGCCTCCTATTTCTTGAACCCGTAGAACCCGTAATATTTCCGGGCAAGAGCGTACAAAATTCAAGCTTTAAAAAAAAAAAAAAAAAAAAAAAAAAAAAAAAAACGAAATCAAACATAAATACGCATTTTCAAGGCCGGCTCTAGTAATTCTGCGGCCCTAGGCGATATTAATAAGTGCCGCCCCTTCCCCCATTTAATAAAAATAATGATATAAAATAATAATATATTAATAAAATAGAAATACTAGTAAATTGCTGAAAATTTTGTGAGTTTCTAGATAAATTTCAAATAGGATTTTTCATATCCAAGCACTGGTGCACACTTTAAATTATCTCTTTTAACATTAAAGTAGTGCATCTTATGGCACTGAAACATATATTAATATTTAAAAAAGACTTTAAAATCGCACAATTTGCCGTCTCTAAAATTAAATTTCTAGTTAAAGTCCGAACTTTGCATGGTCAAGCAAAGGTACACACTAGATAAGCCTAAATTATTGATTTTTTTTAATCATCGAAACAGTGAATCTTATGGTGCTGAAAGAGATATTCATACTTAAAAGAAAAAAAAACAACTTCGAAATTTGCCACCTCTAAAATCTGCCGCCCTAGGCGGCTGCCTAGGTTGCCTACCCCAGGAGCCGGACCTGCGTATTTTGAACAAACACCTTAATTAATAAAATGTTCTTTAAAAACAAACTAAACACCTTTATGACCCTTTCTATGAAATTAATTATTATTTTTTTTAAATAGGGTGCTGCATGGCATCCCTGTCCTTGATGGTGTGAGAAACATTCTTTTAGAGTTTTAGAGAAAAATCTGTGGAAATTAATTATTAAAGTCATTTATAGTTGCTAACGAGTTTCCTTTTTTCCGTATTTTCCGAAATGATGCAGTATTATTACTCGTATCAGTATAAGAAAAATAACAATAAGCCATGAAAAATATATATTAAAAAAAGCGTGCGGACTACATACTTCCTAAATTATTTATACTTCCATAAATAATTTAGGAAAATTGTAAGTAGAAATATTTTCAAACTATGTATCATACACTATTTATGTCATCAATTCTGCATAGTAATTTTACCTTTTGCTTTTATTTTTAAAAAACAGCAAACGATCGTAAAACGTAACAAGGTATTTTTATGTAGTAGCTGAGTAGAGGCTTGTTAACAATTTTCAACGGTGAGGTTCATTCATTTATTAATTTAATTAAATAAGAAAACATTTTTTATTCATATTTTTATATATATATATTTCTTCCTTTTTTTTCTTTGTTTATTTGATGGAAAAGATCTAGTTATATTTTTTTGAATCAAAGCAAACAATCTCTAATTATAACAAAATTGCTTAAAATTTTTAGAATTTTGAAAATTCAAAGAAAATACATAAAAAAAGGCTTAAGATATTTAATTGCTTATATTGTAGGAGAGCAAAGAGGTTTGTTAATAATTTTTAACGGTGCAGTTCATTTATTTTTAAATTTAATTACATTAGTGCTTTTATTCATCAATAATGTATTATTATTTTCTGTACTAATTTTTTGCTCTTAGTATTATTTGTATGTTGTACGAAAACTCATAAATTAATTAAGAGACAGGGAACCCAGCAAAATAGTACGCGAAAAAGGTGTTAGAACAAACTTGCTGTGTGTTTACTTATTATATGTAAATAATAATAATAATAATAAAAAAAAAATAATAGTTTTATTTTTTACCAATTTAATATGTTTTTTTTTTTTTTTTTTTTTTTTTTTTTTGACTTTTAGTATTATTTATTCAGGATACGAAAACTCATAACTCAATTTATAGAATTGGAAATCAGAAAAATAGCTTATAAAAATGGTTTTAGAACAAATGTATGGTGTATTTGCTATGTATTAAAAAAAAAAGAAAATAAGAATCGGCGAAGTTTCTTTTTATAGTATCGCTGAAGATGGTCGTGGTTATTACAGGATTAAATGAATACACAGGGATGCCCACCTAAAAGGGGGGGGGGGGGGTCATGGCGCAGACTGCGCTCTATTGAAATATTTAGATGTTTTTAGGGGTATTTTCCCATTTTTGAGGGGCTCTTGCTTTGGGGAGTGCCCTTGCTCTTAGGAGGGGGCATCCCTAAGATACATGTTTCTCTCGGAGGGTTGGAGAGCCCATGCTTACTAACAATTTTTAACGGTGTGATTCATCACTTTTCCCATTTAATTAAATTAATATTTTTATTCAAAACTAACTTTTTTTTTGCTATCATTATTATTTTGCATCAATTTATAGAATGGGAAGGCAAAAACGTATTTCATTTAAAGGACTTCAGAAGAAATTTGCAGTGTGTTTAGTGTTTAAAAAAGAAAAAAAATGTTAGTTGAAGCTTATTTTCATAGCATCCGTAAAGCTGGACGCAACAAGCGGAAATAGTCGGAGAGCAGAGACCTCCTAACAATCTTCAGCAATGTGGTTCATGCTCTTTTTCTATTTAATTAAATTTGTATTTTTATTCATCACTAATTTATTGCTTTACTTGTCTATTTTTCAATTCTTTAACTCTCAGTATCATTTTATATTTTGCAAAAACTCATAAATAAATCTATAGCGAGTGCGACCAGAGTAATAAAAGTGCATGAAAACGTCTTCAGAACAAATTTTTAGTGCATTTTATAATGTAAACAAAGAAAACAATAGCTGAAGCTTAGTTTCATAGCATCTCAAAAGATGAATGCGGCTATATTACAAGAATCAAATAGAGAGACATGTTTTTCCTCGGAAATATTTGGAGAGGCTTACTATTAATTTTTAAGTGTAGTTCATTCATTTTTGCATTTAATTAAATTAGTATTTTTTATTTATTATCAGTTGATGGCTTAAAAGTATTTTTTTTTAACTCAGTAATTTTTTTTTACATTATACGTAAACTCACACATAAATCAAAAAAGGGGAAGCCCTAGAAAAGGGTTTTGTACAAACTTTCAGTGAGTTTTAGAGTAAACAAAAAAAAAAAAAAGTAATAATAATAATAACAGTAAACAATAACAGCTGAAGCTTTTTTTCGTAGCATCCATGAGGATGGATGCGGGTATTAAAGAGTTAAATCATTGCACGTTTTTCTGGATACCCCAGGCACGCTACAAATCGGTAAGCAGGGTGTCGCACAGATTTAGGAAAAAGCAAAACAAAAGGAGTGACTCACCGGTCGTGTGGACGGCTAGGTAACAAATGATGGCTAGCAGATCGTGGAGCATGGTGACACCGGCTTGCCGATTATCATCTCCGCGCCGCTGGTCCAGTCTAATAGCAGCGCGAGACTCCGAAAAATCATCTTCTGACAACTTTGCCTCTCAAGATAGATAATTATTTACATCAATGCGAACTTTGGAACATTTTTAGGAGAGAGCAGAAATCTCGTGTACAGGCGCCGCGCATGGGTGTCGGTGAATTAGATAACGGGAAAGAGAGAAACGCACGCGCGATCCGAAAACCGATAAAAAAGAGAAAAGGGGGGAGAGACGCGTAATAATGAGAGAGGGAAGCCTTGCGACGGGGGATGTGTTTTCTCCCCGCGAATCCAGCTGCTGTGCTTCAGTGGAATAAAGGAACTACTTCCGGTCACGGAATTCATGGTGCTGCCATCTCTTGAGAAGTGGAAACACTGACTTTTCCGCATGGGAGGACCTTGTTTTTTTCCTGTTCAGAAAGGATTACCGGATATACTTTGTCTCTTGAAAACTTGGGGAAGTATAAAAACGGTGTCCAATTGCTTTGTTTCAGCGATGGATATTTGTGTGGTTGTTTTTCATCATTGATAATGTGCAGGGGTGCTCACTCCCCCCCCTCAAATTCAATGGCTCAACCCCCCCCCCATTTTTCTCAACTTTTTTCCTTTTTTTATTTTTTAGCTATCTTTTTTTTTTGTTTTTAAATTTTTTTTTGTTTATTTTTAAAAAAATTTTGTTCATTTATTTATTTGTTTGTTTTTAATTATTGTTATTTTATTAGAAAAATTCTCTGCTACGCCAATGAGATACACACACACTAAATGAATAAACGAAATAAAATTAAAACAGAATAAAATAAAATAAATAATTTAAATTAAAATAAATAAATGATAAATTTAAATAAATAAATTTAAAAAAATTAATCCCCCCCCCCCCAAATGTTAATGGCGCAAGTACATACAAGTTTTTTGCATACAAATTTATAAGATTAATAATTTTAAAACATACAAATTTATTTCTTCATGGCGGAGACTTTCCCCCTTTATTCTCACATGGCTACGAGGCTAAGCCACTGCCACGGAGTAGGGGTGGATCCACAGGAGAATAGGGATCATGAACTCCCCCCCCCCCTTAAGTTAAGGTTTCCTAAGTTAATCTGAAGCTGCTTTTTGGAGATTTGTATTTCGAAAAATTCATCACAGTAATCGTGTTTTTGCTCGTAAAAATGACACTTTTGACCTTCCTCTCCGGAATAGCCCACATCTGAAATCAGAAGCTGGTTATTTCGAGAGCGATAGTACTTCCCCCTCACAGATTATGTTGCAGCCCCCCAAAAGGAACACAAAGCCCGTCAAGCACACGTCTTGGTAAAATTTGGTGCCTCTTATCCTCTTAACGATATGCTAACGTGAACGTTGAAGAAATTTTCCAAGATAGGAAAAGCTGATCTGGAAATTATGATGTGTATGAAATTCTGAAAAATATAACCATAACGAAAATCAGAAAGTACAGTTGACTCTCTGTTTAACGACGCTCTATTTAACGACTTTCTCTATTTAAAGACGTCTTTTCACGGTCCCAGATGCTCCACTGTAGTTTTCAAAGCATTCTATTTAAGGACGCTTTCTACTTAAGGACGATTTTTTGCGGTCATTTGAAAGTCGTTAGAGAGCCAACTACAATCGACATTTTTTTGGATGTCGCAAAAGTTTATGCACAAATCAGATTTATGCAAATATATCTCTTTTTACGTGATGTGTGAAGGACCAGTGCTGTTTGTTTCAACGAATTTTAAAGTGTAGCAATGGCTTAACGTGTTATCAAGATCCCAAATCATCTACAACAGTTCTCGCCTGAAGAAGATGCGAAACTCTGAAAGCTGAAGGTAAATCCGTTATGGAAATCTCAGTGAAACTAAATCGATTTAAACGTGGTATTTATAATGTTTTAAAACGTGGAAAAAAAAAAATCAGAGCTGCGTATCGCTTAAGAAGGCCGAAAAAAACTACCTTTCGTGAGGATAGAAGAATTAAAAGTATGGCTCTAACGGAAATTTATAAAAACTCGATTTGGATCAAAAATATCACTTGGCACCATGCACAGACAAATAACTGAATCAGAATTTCTCAAAAAAACAAAAGTTAGCTCATAAACCTTTTCTGAAATAGTGTTACAAACAAGCAAGACTGCAATGGACAAAACACCACATGCATTATAGTGACGAATGGATTAATATTATATTCTCAGATGAAAAAACAAGAAGTTCTGTCTAGAACAAGACGAGCCTACTTTCCCGTATACCCATACTATATTCTAGTACCTGATCAATACTCTCAAAAGAAGCTAAAATCGCAAATTTTTTCAAACATATTTTTAAAATACTTTAAGCGGATTTCTAGGAATAAAATATTCCTCACTCATCTAAAAAAATTAGATGCGTAAAAAAAAGAAAAAAAAAAGAAAAGGAAAGAAAAGAAAACAAAGCAGCTAATACACTTTTTTCCATTAAAAAAATCTTTAATAGCTTTCAAAACGAAAAAATAATAATTAAAATTAATAAGCTCATTGAAATAAATTCATCATATAAAAAAAAAAGGTTCTTTTTCCCCTGTTGCCAAAAACAATTTTTAAATGAATTAATGCATTTACCAAAATAAATTAAAACAATAAAATGTCAACTTAAAGAAATAATTTTCATTGTCAGAAAAAAAAAATCGTCTGCGCATTTCTTTATGTAGAAACATAAATGACTTCGAGTTTATTCGCCGAAAACTGAATACCTTAATTAAAACTTTAGCGTAAAAATAAAAACAAGTCAAATCAACAATAATTATTTCACAGTCAAAACCATAGCTGCGAAGTCGGAGTCGGAGTCAATCTCATTTTGGGGTAAAAGAGTCCGAGTCGAATACCTAAGAATCGGAGTCTGTCATTTGTCCTCCGTGTATACATTTTTGCCAAAGCTACGAAGTCGGGGAGTCGGAGTCCGATTAATTGTCGGGCACAGGAGTCGGAGTCGGGGTCAAGTGCCCCTAAATTCTCGGAGTCGAAGTCTGGAGTTTGGCGTCAAGAGCTATTTCCAACAAAATTTGTTTGAAGTAAATCCGCCTTCAAGTATGGAATCTACATTGACTTTCAGTTTCCCCATAGGCGCTAATGTTAAGGGATTTGAACTGTTCAAAATTGAACGGAAAATTGTTCAAATCAAAAAGATATTTTATATACAAGTTTTTCATCAAACGCTTTTTGCTACAAAGCTTGTTTGAAGCAAATTCGCATCACAGTTCGGAATTGCCTTGAATTTCCCCGTAGGCGCTAATGCTAAGTTTTTTTGAACTGTTCAAAATTGAACAAAAAATAGTTCAAATCAAAAAGTGAAATATGGGAATGAGGTGTCCTCGCCGAGATCTTTCGAACAAAAAAAAGTTTTTCCGAATCGGACTATTCATTCAAAAGTTATTAGGGGGGACAGACAGACAGACAGACCGAGACAGACATTTTTCCCCATCTCAATACCCTACTTTCCAATTTTTTAATTTTTCAATATTTATCTAATTATTTTATTTATGTTTGACTTTTTTTTGTTTTTCGCGATATTTTAAAGATGCATTAAGCCTTCTTTCATGCTTTTTTCTTCTTTTTCTGACTTTTACTCGGAAAGTAGGCTAAAAAATGGAATTTAGACGGCACAAATGGGTTCTCATACTATTGACGTGACTTCAAATGGCAAAAATTGTTTTAGTGAATGATTAAAATTGTAAAGTTTGAATACAGGGGTCCCAAGAAAATTATTTGACCTTGGGCCCCCTGATATCTTAATCGGGTCGCACTTAGATCCTAGTTTACCTCAAATTTTTTGTGATTCATGTGTTTTGAGTCATATGTGTAGTAATAGCCCATTTTGTTTTGGAAATAACTAGCTTCAGCTGTTCCAAACAGCTTCAGTTACAAACTTTGGTTGTACTCATGTATTGACAACATATAATGGGGTGAAGAGGAAAAAGGGGACGTAAGCTCACGGTCAATGGTCTGAAGGTTTTGAGCCCCCGTGGTCAGAGAGAGAAAATACGAAAACGGGACCGCATGAGCAAGTTTATCCATCCCGTAGGGCACAATCTAAACTTACCTAGCGGTTTTTTTTTTTTTTTTTCTTTTTTCATTCGTCTGCCTGCCAGCTGATTCATACGGCCTCACACCTGCTCGATTGTTGAAGAGGAAAACAGTGCCAAGGCCAACCCTTTGGTACATGTACTGGAGCTCCTGGTGTTTGAGGAAGAGATCAGATAGAAAGTACGACTTATCTCTAAGTACATAAATGACAGCATATCAATAAATGATGAGTTTAAGAAATTCTGGAGGAAGAACAAATAGTGGGGAAGCACCTAAAAGGTGAATGTAGCCAAAAGTGTTCTCCGAAAACGATCTCTCAAATCAATCAACAGCTTTTTTTTTTTTTCAAACAGATTACGGTTTTGAGGCTCAAAAAATAAAAGTGAAAATTTAATTATGAGGTTAAATGAAGTAGATTATCAGTAAATATCATATGAAATCATTATTTCAAATAAATTATGTTCACATAGGGCTAGTTGTGGGCCCTAGACTAGTTGTATGACTGGTTTCAAGCACCCAATCACTAATCAGGGTTGGTAAAAAAGAGCCCTTAAAAAATTAAAAAATAAATTTTAAAAAGGAAAAAAGATAAGAAAAAAAAAAGGATTTTTTGTTTGTTTGTTTGTTTGTTTAAACCAGGTTTATTTTTTGGTTCAAACACACTCTGTAAGAAGAACAATGTTATTTTTGGAAAGTCATGAAGATTTTATGAATTAATTGTTAATGGATTTGTTTAATATTCACATTTGTTCTTAATTTCTTGATGATTAATAAAATAATTAAGAATAAAATCTTGTAATTTCATTTCCTCGTAAGTAGTTTTCTATAGGAGAATTATTGTTTGAAAATCTTCAACTTTTTTAAAGATAATATATACGTAAATGAACTTTTGCATAAATAAATCTCTACATAGTATAAAATGAAGTCTCCAAAAAGCGTCTGTTTCTTCGAACTTTAAACACGCAAGACTCGAGAACTACCAGTCCGATTTCGATTAAATTTTCAGTTTGTTTCTTTTAGCACCGGAAAGGTTTGCAGACTAGTTCGAAAAAAGTACAATAAATAGTTCATTTTTTTAATTTCTTAAAAGTTTTATTTTATAGCGATCCACAGCCCTGTTATGTTAATTATTCAAGGGAAAATAAGCCTTTTAGTTCAGGGCAATTCCGTGTGCAGCGGAAAGACGTTTTTTTTTTTTTTTAAAGTTTAAACGGTTACAGTAAAAATTATTTTTATAGAAGCTGATATTTTATTTCTCTGCACTTCATCGTCAATATTTAAAACTAGAAAGTCGCCTTCTGCTCTTCCACACTTGAACGAAGCAATTGCATGTTATGTGATATTTTCATGTTTGAAATTTTAACCCAACTCCAGTGGATTAACTCTAAACTCCAATGGATAGCTTTGCTAATTTTGAATTTTCAGCCACTTTTTTTGATTTTTCATTCCCCTAAAATGTCTTACCAGTAAAACAGTTAAGTCGAGTTCAGCTTTATCACAATGAAACCTTTCCCTGCATGTTAAATATTGCCAAAACATACAATCAAATTTTCATGCCGTGGCTCGAGCTTCATTGTTGAAACACGCGGGTTACTCGATCATCGGCTATCATTTATATGAGGATGTGAAAAACAAAACAGAAAAAAATAATTTTCCCAATGTTTACGCTATTTTCTGCTTTGTGCCGAACCAAGTCTTTGAACTTCTGGACTTAGTACAAAATGATATTTCTGTGAAATTGTGCGTTAAATCAATTTTCGAACTAATAAATACTTTCAAGATAGAGAGGTAACAAAATAAGAAACTGTTAATTTAAATATTTTTTCCTGCTTTGGGATGATTAATTCAAGTTTATGTGTTGTGACGGAATGAGCGTGGTTGAAGGACAAACACTTTTCCGGTCTAATGCCATATTTTTAATAAAATAAAAAAGATTGTTGCACTTGGTTCATATAACACTACTGTTGTTGCTTACGTGCCCATAGTTAATAATAATCGAAAGATTGGGTGCCACACATTGCCTCGAGTTATTGAACTTCTTTAATTTATTCACACACTAGCAAAAATACCCGGCGTCGCCTGGGTCAGAAATAATTGTGAGAAACAATCGCTACTTTCATTCGTTTTCTGTTTTTACTGAAAGAACTCAAAACACACCGCTTTGACGTGATTAAAAATCGAGCTTCTTCCTTACCCATAAAAGTCAAATAGCAATAAGTATAAAGAACGAAACAGTATTCAGTTAGAAACGAAAGCACTACATTTGAGCATATAAAAATTGGAAGAATTCCCAAATTATGAATTAACAAAAACAAAGATCACTAAAAAAAAAAAAAAACATGAGCTTTATTTATTTAATTAAATAGTACACGCACACACATGAAAAAAAGAAGTCTCTACTATGTTTCCGAAAGAGTGCAAAGAGTAGAGTTTCTAAATATTTAAATAACTTTAAATTTATGTTTGCTCCAGAGAAGCATTGATTCCAAATTTTCATTGCGATTACTATTAATATTGCTGTTGTAAAACAACGAATTTCTGTAACAACGGGTTTTATATTTAATCATTTATTGGGAAAATTTCATGAAATTTAGTTTTCCATCACAACTTTTTTAAACTAAATTTTTTAGGAATAAATTAAAGCCTAAGTTGCTTCCTGATAATGTAGCTATCTATTGTGAAAAAATAATTAAAATCCGTCCAGTAGTTTTGAAGTTTACCCCGGACATACATACAGAAGTAGCCATTTATGTATATAGATGAGGATACAATTCATAAGAAAGCAATAAATTTCATGCTTGTTCCATAGAAGCTTTAATTCAAGATTTCCATTAAGATTACTATTAATATTGCTGTTGTAAGCAAGGAGGATTCGCAACTCCAACGCTCGAATACGCTTCCTTGCGGTGATTTACAAAACTGCCGAAAAAACTAAAACATTGCCACGTTGCGTTCCATGTGTGTCTGTTGACGTAAACACAGGCAGTTTGTTAGGAGTATGTATTTATTAACGCATTCGATGTGTCTTAGATTGCTTTCAGCAAAAGAAATTTTTTCGTCCCCTTAATGGTATTCCCGATCTTCTCAAAATAATGTTAGTTTTCATTATTTCCCTCTAAAAAGTGTGATGATTGTCGTAAATGGAGAAAGACAAGAAAACTCTGGGTTAACAAACTTCGCATTTGCTCTGTTCGATGCATTTTTCTTTCTTTCTTTCTTTTTTTTTTTTTTTTTGAAAGAGGATAACGATATACCAGGTAAGTTTTTTTTTAAATTGTTTTGTGTGAATTTGTAAGAATATGGGGTTTTTTCAATGTTAAGTTCGAAAGAAGGATTTGATAACATTAGCAGAAGAATTAGGGCTTTCATCTCCGCCTAGTTTAAAAATAAGTAATTTAACCAACCTAATTTTACTGCAGCATTTAGTTGGAATGGGCAGTATGCAAAATATTTTCTTGAATATATTATCGTAGAACGAAATGAAAAATGTTTAACGCTGAGAATTTTCTTCGCCAAAATAGTGGGATTATAGTTTATGGTTATAGTTTTTAGTATTGTGCGAGAAGAACATTTGGCGAGATTTCGCATGTCAGTTAAACCATATTTATTTTTTATCATAAGTGGAATAAAATGGTGGAAAGATTAACAGAATTCGATAAGTTTAAAGAAATAAT
Source organism: Uloborus diversus (assembly GCF_026930045.1). Lineage (NCBI taxonomy): Eukaryota > Metazoa > Arthropoda > Arachnida > Araneae > Uloboridae > Uloborus > Uloborus diversus. The sequence goes on along the minus strand of NC_072734.1, from coordinate 24,782,681 downwards.
GTTTGATCAATTGAAAAGAAAACTCCGTGAGAGATATCCGTGAGAATGTTGTTGATGATTTGTATGGCATGACATAATTAAATCATAACGCAGAAATTAGAAAATTCGGCAATTTGAGCAAAATAACTCAGCTACAAATGCAAAGCAATTAGCGCTAGCCAAGCAAGGCAAAGAAGTATCATCTTCTTTTGATAATAATTCGTAATGTCATATAATTAAATTATCTAGCTATAATTGTTATTCTTGTTAGGCCACAATTATTATTTAGTTTTATCAAGAATTGATAAATATCGAATTCAACATCGTGGAAATGGCTGCTTAGAGCTACGAACTACTTAATTTGCATTAATTTTTGACGTTTAGTAGTGCTTCTTGAATTCTCATTTCTTTCTACGTGGATCAGAATATCCACAAGACTTTGACAATTAATTTGAAAAGAATAAAGCGAAAATATCATGCATACGAACAAAATTTACTAGGCTTATGAGCATTTTTTACGCTACGGCGTGCGTTTGTTTTACCTTTTTCATCCGCCATTAGACGGTGGCTGCAGTGCCCCCTATAGTTTGTTGGAGTTGCGAATAGAAGAAAGGGGAGACGCCCAACGCGGGGAAACGTGTAGCCAAAACCATAACCGGTTTTAACTGGTGCGGCGAAAAGTCTACCAAAAACATTCGGCTTTAAAGGTCTTTAACAGTGGTGTTTGCTTAGAAACGGTAGTGTAATGCTGTGTTATTAATGGTGAATATTTTCTATTCATTATTTCATATCATGATTACATCTTTCATCCTGGATTTTCGACTAAATTTGCTGAGCACATAATGTAATAAATAGCAGTAGGGTTTGTTTCCAGAAAGCTGTCCCGGGCTCTAAAGTGCTTGATATGTGCTATAGCTATTATTACCACTGATTCCTATTTTTTGAAGTCTTTAATATCTTTCAAAACTAGAGGTGGATTGGTGTATCTATTTGTTGATGTATTGTGTTCAAAATTATAGAACTACAGAATCAGTTTTTAGGAAAAATATCCAAGCAGATGAAGCGAAATTTTTGCTAGAGACTGAAGCCAAGGTATTGCGCTCAGTTAAATACATCCTTGTTTCAAAGTTTAAACAGTCATTTTTTTTTATCAAGGTCCATTAGGAAACCCTGATTCCCGTTTCATTCGTGTATTTATAGAAGAATATTTAAATCTAAGGTTTGGGTAAAATGCCGGTAATAACGCGTTTGAGCTAGTAGAGTGGAAAAATGGCAAAAACAGAATAAGAAAGTTGAATTGAATTCGGTTAATTAAGGAAATATAATGATATAAATACAATGTAAATAAATTATTTCAGCTATCAATATTATTATTAATTATACTTATTAATAAATTGCAAAATCTGCGTTTAGTAACAAAAGCAATCATTTTAAATCTGCAATACAACATGTTGCTAAGTAAGTTTGCGTAGAAAACATTTTTATAAGTCTAGTTCTTTTAATGATAAAAATTGGGAAAAGTTTTTTTTTTTTTTTTTTTTTTTCCAAATTAGGTTTGGCACTTTCTGCCAAAGTTAGAAAACAAAAAAAAAGGTAAAAACTGTTCTGGCAAAAATATTTTTGCCCATATTCACCAAAGTGGCAAAACTAAATGTGCTTTATTTATGGGGATTGGTTGTAATTAGTCTAATATTACAGTAATTTTAACTGTACTCTAATAATTTTTATGTTTTTATGCCTAAAATATTAAACTGCATCAGTGAAACAGTAATCCACATGTTAAGATTATACTGTTTCAGTAAAATACTTTCCTAATAAATACTTTGAATGCAGAGCGAAAGAAAGTGGAAAAATAATAAAATAACTCACTGATTTTGTACAAAAAAAAAAAAAAAAAAAAGACGTAAACTATGATTATATCTAGTGTGAAATATACATACGAAAAAATGTTTAACTCATACTAAATAATACTTTTACTATTGAAAATTACTCATGAAATAGTTCAAGCACATATAAATTAAATTGAATTCTGTACAGCAGGACATTTTTTTTTTTTTAACATTGCATGGCGATTGTAAAGTTTTAAAACATTCCCTATTTCCTGTAACATTACTTTAAATTGTTTTAATTATAAATTTATATTATTGAAAAACCTAGTTAAATCTCAATTGTCTGCCTTGATTCAAGCTTCAATAAAATTACATACGAAATAATATTGTTCTTTTGTAACGTTTTATGTCTGGCAATTTTTCAGTTTTTGTAGGTTTTCTCCAGTTTTTGCCACTGTTCTAGCAAAAATAATCTTTTGCTGACAGAACGACCAGTCCTATCAAAAAAGGCATATGCTCAATCCATTTGCAGTGGTGTGATGTTTTAGGCATACATTTGCACCTTATTTCGAAATTTTGAAATTTGGCTTTTAATTGTGATACACAAATCTTGATTTTTTGCATGCAGGTAAACTTTATAAAGTTTCTACTTAATACTATCATACACAATGATTCATTACATTCGAATATATTACAACTAAAAGAAAAACTCAAAATCCCAGAAATCAAGGGTGCCTGCCTAGAGGGGGGAGGGGTGGTGCGGACTGCGCTATTGAATTTTTAGTGGGGGTGTCTTGATGGGTATTTTTCTCAATTGGGGGAGGGGCTCTTGCTTTTGGGGGGATCTCCATGACGTTGAGGGGGTACGCCCCTGCCCTTAGGGAGGTGGGCTCCCCTGCAAAAATAATGCAAATATACAGGTAGCAATTTCTCATTTGTGCAAATGGCTTGAGCAACATATAAATCGTGAACTAATAGGCAGATTTTTTTTTTCTTTTTGAACAAAACTTTTGAGGGGAGCTCTTGACGAAGAAAGTGAAACAGAAAAATTATTTAAATTTGACTATTTTAAGAGTATTTTTTGAGAAATCAAAGTTTTTTCATACATTTGTTTTACTTTCAATGTGTCAACATTTATTGTGCATAATAAAGATATTTTCTGTACTTTGCATTCTGTAGTTCTTTCAAACAATGTTCAAAATTTTAGATCAAAAGAATCTTCATTTTAAAGTATAATTTATATGTTACGTGTTTATACACATTTAAAGACTGCACTATTTTCCAAATAAACACTGTTTCAGATACTTTTTTATAAATGAAGTGCATTTAAGCTTCCGAAATCGAGTGATAAAGTGGAGAAATAAATAACTACTCTACATTCCAAAATTGTATTCACTAGCAACAAAAACGAATAAAAATAGGAACCCTCGCCCCCCTTAAATACATAGTTTTTTACATTGTTGTATGTGATAAGTAAAGCATATTTTACGCTCTGACAATAAAAATTATGGAAGTGCGACACATTTCTTTTTCTTTATGAACGTTTTCCCAAGTGCCTCACGTTGGATACCACTGTTTTCTGTTTAGTAGATTTTTCCCCTTCCCCTCTCCCTTACCCACCGCTGTCCGCGGCGATTTTCTTCTATCCTCCTTGGTGTCAGCAAGTAACAATGTATTTTAGATAGCAATTTTTCACTTGCCTTCTTAAGAAAACAAAAATATGAATTCGTTAATATATATATATATATATATATATATATATATATATATATATATAATTTCGCGATAACTCGAAGTCCGATAACTCATATGTTACTATAACTCAAAATTTTTATCAAGTCCCGACCCCCCCCCCTTTTTTTAATTCCATGCTAATTATTTTTAATATCTCGAAGTAACTTTAACTCTAAGTTTTTTTAAAGATGACTCGAAATTTATTTTGAAAGAACGAAAAAGAAAAAAAATAAAGAAAGAAACAAGTGACTATGAGAGAATTCCTGCGCAATAGACTTCTAAAGCAAGAAGAGCACCTTTTGAGCCAATGTGCGATAAAGGAGTTACACGTGCGGAAATGAGTTAGCTTGTTTTCTTTTGCTGTACTGTCTATACTGTTTACACTTTGACATGTTTCCGGAAAACGAATTGCTTTTAAGCTGTCAAGTTATCAAGTCAACTGATTGTACCTTTATTCAAAGACTGACCTAAGTTAAGATGCGCCCCCCCCCCTTCATTCTTTAATTCTGTCCTTTGCTGATAAGCAGGGGCGGACTGGCTAGTCGGGGATCCCCGACTGGGCCAACTGCTTAGAGGGGCCAACTTAAATAATTGACCCAATTTTCTCAAACAAATTTCCCTCAAAAATTTTCTTAAGTTCTTACCCTCCAAATTCAAGTCGAAATTGTGTATAAAGTAAAACGCGAAAAGGTGCCCAACCTTTTCTATTTTTACCTCGGGCCACACCTCGGATTAAAAGGGATATCGCGGACCAGAACAAATATAAAATGTATTAATTTTTTCTATATATAATGCAAAAACAAGGAAAATGAAAGGCAATCACAAACCAAAACTTGCTTCCATTATTACTTCTTGCTTATTTTATTAATACGGACTTTGGATGTTTTTTTTTAAAAAACAAATACATGACTACTTGGCTTAAATTTTGCAACTATCATTCATAAGACCGAATGAAGATGATCAGTCTGTTTGAAATGTTTCAGAATATATTTTACGTTTCATAACATTGAACACAACACTGAGCTACATAGACCAGCTTCGCGGGCCCCGTGTAGTACGCAGGCCGTATGTTGTACACCACTGCTATACACGATATTTCGTGTAGACCAGCAATCATTGTGCATCCATTCCATGGTGAAATGAATTTAAGGTTCTTAAAAAATCTAATAGCCAAGAAGACAACAATAGAAGCACTTGGAATAAGGGAACAACTTTTCAGAGAAATCGAAAATTTGCTCTCTGCAGCCTCGAAAATCGTTGACTGTCCTTTAGAATTGGGGCAACGAATATGACTGGACAATATCCTGGATTGCTGAACCAAATTGGAAAAAGACAACCGTAACAGTCACTATGTAATCAGTTATTTGTGACAGATTCAACTAAATGCTGCAAGATAGCAAGAGATTTAATTGGTCCACTGTAATTTAACGCTACGAATACTTTCATCTCAGAATCGCATACGGGAAAGCAAGTCTGGACTACGATAAACTGAATCTGAAACAGGACAAAATTTTGACTTAGAAGGGAGAGCTCCCGAATCTCTCATCAGTTTCCCTGCTTTTGTTTTGTAGCCTCGATGTCAAATCATCTTCTAAGAAAGCCCCAGAATCCTCCCCCTTACTTCGCCAATCGTAGCATAGAAGTACGTATTTTAGGCTTTCAATGTGAAAAATTTCTTAGAGAGAGTACATGTACTTTACTTAAAACAGTGAGTACTTTAACGTACATACACTTGTAGCGTTTCACCATACAGACAAAAATTGCATTTTTAAAATCTCCAATGCCGAAAATGGCTGGAGACATCTTAACGCTTCTACGTCCTCAAAGATGGCTTAAATAAGGCATTAAATCTCAAAAAAGCATCCTTGAACCCTTTAGTACTCTAAAAGATTTGATATTCACTTTGATTTGAGAAATATTTTATGATTAAAGGTTCGAGAAGCCAAAACCTCGCACCCTTTATTTCACCTGTCGTTTCCAAACCAAGCCTAAAACCACGTATTTAGAACGTCAAATTCGAAAAACTACAGACGACAGTCAACAATTGAGTATCTTGATGCAAAAACCAGACAAGTCCAAATCTTTAATTTCTTTCTTTGTTTTTTAAATTCATTTGCGTGTGAACATTATAGATGTTCGATTGGTGCAACAACGGGACAAAAATGTAACATCAGACCTCTGCTTTGTTTTGTAGTTAATAATGTGGAAAGTATTTCTATCTGACCCTGATGTTGTATTGGTCCTACCAAAAATGAATGAATCTGTACTTGCCTGGTTCTTGCATCAAGGCCCTCAATTGTGTTTTTTTAGAATTAAATATCGAAAAATGTCGAAAAAAAGTCTTCGAACCTTCGCCGTTCCCTAAAGTCACTAAGAATAGCTTAAAATTTCCGTGAGAGAGCCCTTTTATCAGCACTATAGGAAAAATTGGTTTCAGTTTAAGAACAAAAATGCCCAGAGGAAACTTGTGTTTTCACTAGACCAAAAAAGGGGTAGTGCGCTTTCAGATAAAAGGGCCCTTTTTGATAGAAGTTTTCTCATAAAAAAAATGATGTTTTTACTTTCTTCTATATCTAATATATAGAAGAAAATATTGGATTCGTGCAAATTTTCGAATTTCGAATTTTGACGGATTTCGGAATTTGAGGTGTGCTAAGTCCATTTCGACTATTTTTGGAAAATGTCTGTCTGTCTGTGTGTGTGTATGTGTGTGTGTCACGTCTGTGTATGACCAGTTTTTTGTGGCCGCTCTACAGCAAAAACTACCACGTGAAATCGAATGAAAGTTGGTACACATATGTGCCCCTATGTGAACTTGTGCCCACTGGTTTTTGGCGCGAATTCCTCCAAGTTGGGTGGAGCAATGGGACGTTTTTTGAGTTACGCATGCTTGCTATTCCTCAGGAAGTAACAGGCGGAATCAAACAAAATTTGGTTCATATGTTGCCATTAAAAGCAACAGGTGCTGATTCAGTTTTGGTGTCAATAACTCAAACGGGGGTTGAGCTATAGAACGTTTTTTGTCGTCAATTGTGACTGCTGTATCTCAAGAAATAATGAACGGAATGAAAGAAAAATTTATCGGCAAGTAGCCCTTAGTGGGTATAAGAGCTGATTTTATTTTGGTGTCAACAGCTAAAAAGGGGGTAGCGCAATCGCCCGTTCTTTTTTTCCATTGTGAGTGCCCTATCTCAAGAAGTAATGCTACGTTCTGGTTGAAATTTGGAATATATGTGAATCCATATGTAAAATGGCTTTGGTTCAATTTTGACGCCAATCGCTCCAAGAGGTGTTGATTTTTTTTTTTTTTTTTTTTTTTTTTTGCGAATAAAAATAGCTTTATTAATGCAACAATAAGAAAGATAAATCGTAATAGATTGTCGTCTGCGTATTTCTCGTGATTTTAATTGAATGGAAATGATCGGAAATACTATCTCAATGATTTGAAATTTTTAACTGTTGCCATCTTATGTTTGTTAACAAATAAAATATTTGTACTTAATTCAAGCAAGGCTTTTAAAATAACTTTCAATTTTCGCTCTTTGCTTTGGTTTTGCAATAATTCAGACATTGGGATGGTCGTCAAGTTTTTGCATGTGTAATTTTGTTTTTGTTAGGAATATTGCTTCCTCGTCAAGCATGGGGAGGGATCATTAAAAAAAGAAAAGAAAAATGTAGAAGAAAGTTTCATGATGGCCACAACATACTAGTTTCACTTTTTGGTACACTAGCTGCAAACGAAATCCAAATGTTTTTGACAGTACTTATTTTTAAAATATTGAAAAACTTTTTTATGCTTAGTTTTAAAATAATGCAAAAAAGATTCAGATGTATTCCAATCAGGTTCTTGTGAAAAAGTGATTGAAACGAGGGTGTGACGTTTCAAGGACAGGCTTGTGTAAATCTTTCTTCTGCAAAAAATTTTTGCTTCTGTGAAGTTGTGTTGAGACTTTTAAGAGGCAGGGAGGGTTGATTAAGTTGAGGGTCAAAAGTTAGCTTAAAAACGGAGGGGCATGGCGCTTTGCAAAAAAATTTTGAAGGGAATCCTGTCCCCTTTCCCTTTAATGTTTCCAAACATTTTACAAGATTATGTTTTTAAAATTTTAAAAGTTGAAGAATTCTGAAGGAGTCCTCGGATTTCCTATAGTAACTAAATGGAGTTGAAGTTAGGTCGAGTTTACTTCACTTTTTAAATGATTCCAAATGAGACCGCTGAGACTCCTTCCCTCTTTAACGTAACCAAAGATAGTTTTGAGTTTTTAGTAGTTCAGTGCGAAAAGTTTTCATAGAGAGCCCCCGATGCTTCCCTGTTCCATTCATTTTACCAAAGTGTAGCCTAAAATTGAATTTCTAAAACTTCAAATTTCGGAGAATTTCTGGGAAGAGCCCCCGACATTCTATTGTAAGCAAAGATAGACAAAAGTAAACTTCAATTTTGAAAAAAAAAAAAGAAAACAGAAAAAGAAAACGAAATCGTGGGGAACCCCCTTTTTTCCCTCTCCTCTATCGCTATCGAAAATTGAAAAAAAATGCGGTTTTCGACATCAATTTTGAAAATATCGCTTGAAAGGGAAATAGAACCCCTTCTCCCGACTCTTTTCTCCTTGAGCCTGTATAGATCAACTAGTAATTTCGAAAAATTTCCAGATTTACCTAATCCCCTCCTTTCCTCCTGTCTTTCCTATGCTTTCAAGAAGATGTGTCTTTAAGACTTGTAACCATTAGTATCCTTCTTTCAAGGCACATAAAAAATCTGTCAGTGTCAGCTTTATTTTATGTTTCGCATTTTTTTTCTCGAACTAACTTGATTTAAAAACTTTAAAAAAAAATTTAAAAAAAAGAAACTAGCGTTAGTTTAATATTTTGCTCGTCCTCGTAGGAATCGAGGTCCGGCGCTGTTTATTTCAACTTTTTTAATTTACAGAGGTGAGCCAAAATTTCCTTCTGCCGATTGAGCCGAAGTCAGCCAGTCCGCTCCTGCTGATAAGTTCCTGAGTTTTCTTTACTATTAAAGATGTCTAAGCAAGTACTCTGTCGATGATATAAATGAAAATTTAAAGTGGTAGAATACATGAATCCGAATTTGAAAAGAATGAAAATGTTCACTTCTCCTGAAGTAACGTAGAATCAGCTCTACTCAAGTGGTTCCAGCAGTATAGAAATCAAAACCATGCTTTTGATTTTTTTCTCTCAATATTTTTGATTAAACTGCGCATATTGTGCTTAAAAACTTTTAAGTTATGTAATTTTGTCTGTTATATGTACCTATTAATTAAAATATTCGATAGTTTTTAGTATTAAAATGTCGAAAACCAAAACTCGCGGTAAGTCGAACTTGCGATAAGTCGGTCCCTTTTTTTCGTCGGTTCCTTTACATTTATTGTATATTAAAAGTGAAGGCAAGGCGCCTTGTTCGCAGCTCTTCGTTGTTGAGGCAACATGGGACGTTGTCTCTATGATAGTTGATATATTTTAAGGGCACATTCATACATAATGTTTAATTTTGTAGAACATTACTCAAAAATGATACATGATTTTTACATAAGCATTGAACCATTTATGCCATATTTGAAACCCAGGATTGGTCGAATTAAAATTTGAATTATAAAATGCATTTGTTATGCTGTTGTGGTAATTATAAATGTATTTGTTAATCATAATAATGTTTAAACCATTGGCTTTTAATCGTAACTCGTAAAGCGTGCAAGAAATCCTGAATATTTTGCCAACCGCTCGACCGCGTGTCTCCTTATATGAAAACCAGGGACTCTACTGGTCTCCTTAGCGACGTCCCAAATTCGTTGGAAGAGTCATCTTGCGGTAAAAAAGTTAACCGTGCGATGTTGTGATTTTCTTTTGCAATCTATGCTCCTTGCAAAGATAGATTTTAAGCAGCAAAACCGCCGTCTCTTGGGGTGTGTTGTCTAAAGTTTGACAGGGTTCGTGTTGTTATTTATTTTTAAGAAAGTACCGGCATCTTATATTAGCTAGTAAAATGGCAAATTTGGAAGGTGATTGTGCAACAAAATATCGAGTACTTGTTTTGGGAGGTATGTTTCAAGCTATTGTAATTCATTTTCTTTTTTTGCATTTGAAGAAAAGCAATTTATTTAGTGCCTTTTAAAGCATGGGAAGGATAATCTGGTATCATAATGCTGAAAGGATAAATAACCGAACTGCAAAGATACTGCTGTTGGTTTTATTTTGCATGAAATATTAAGTAAGAAAGGTAAACAAAGCTGATATGTTGCTTACCAGAAGCAAAAAAGGGGGTAAAAGAAGTTAAGTCAAATCCGCATTTCGCTATATTTTTCAAGTTGCTTGGTTCATTTTTTTTTTTTTTTTTTTTCAAATACTTCTATTTCTTAAAAAAATGTTTTATTTTTTGTTGGAACAAGACTGCAAGCCGGTTGTCATCTGCAGTAGTTAACTTTTAAGTAGAAATTTATATAAAAATTATATATTCATTTTACAATCAACAGAATTTACTTAATGATAGAGATCACTAGGAGAAGCATCCCCCCCATCTGGAAATTCTAAAGAGTTGGTACAGATGTACCAATTCAAATAATTCAAATTCCTCTTTAAATATATATTTTTTAAAATAATGATGCATAAGAGTGGACTGTCATTACCTGAATTAACATTGCATGTGATGTGGGATAGATGCACTTCAGTATAAAGGAATATGCAAAATAAAGCAGGGTCACCATTGGATTTTTCACAAAACTCTTAATTGAGCTTTTAAGGTTCCAAAAATCTGCGAAGAAAATCACAAGATCATGTAACTAATAATTCTTAAAATGTATTAACTTTTTTTCTTCTTTTGTAATTCCTACAAATGTAGTTTGTCTCTAAAGAGTATTAAGTAAGAATACAGACTGAAATTGGTCACTCAATAATTACTGCTTTGGGACAAGTTCTTAAAATCATCTGCTCTGAAAATAATAATGTAATAGTAGTAATGTTTATTTTGATAACAATCATCCAACAAAATGACATCCAGCAGCCAGAGCGAAGTAGTTTTTTTCTTTTCTTCCCAATGTTACATTTTTATAAGTTGCAGCTTGTGCATAAAAGAAACTTACTCTAGATTGCTTAGCTAAAAATATATATTTTAGCTAAAATATGTTTTATCGTAAAAAAATATAATAATCATATCATTTTCATCAATAAATCCTAAAACTCAAGAATTTCAAATGGAATGCAAAAAAACCAAGGCAGGAGCTGAGAGGGGCTGACCCATTGAAACTGTTGACAATATAATCCATCCATCATTATTGTATATGAACATAATTTAACAATTTCATATGAGATGGATAGGTGTCCTATGTTATGCAAATATATTATCAGGCTTTGTGTAACGTGTTTGCTGTAATCTTTTAAAGTTATTTATCATTTGAGGCAGTGAGAAGCAAAGGGATGTAAGTAGAAATTTTCAAGTTTTGAGTGAAACACATTTAAATATAATATCCTAGGTAGGCTTTCATTGAAATTTCTTGCTAAATCATACTGTATAGCAGCAACTACCAGGGCTACTAATACCTTCTCTTGTCCCAAAACAGAGGAGATGTTCACCTACCGTGTGTACTGGTTCTCTTCAAATTTTTAATTTTGCCACTTAATCCCTTTGCTTCTCACTGCCTCATTTTTACTATACGTAAATATTTGAAACAATACTTCCTTTCATTGCTTCTGAAATTCATTAACAACGTTTATGCCCTAGTAGGTGAATTATTTTGGACCAATTTCGGAACTTTTTATTGACACCCAAACAGTTCTTGCAATGTTTTGCACCTAAAACTCTATATCAGGGGTTCCCAAACTGGGTGCTACAATACCTTGGCATGCCACAGGAAGAAGTGAGGGGTGCCACAAAGTGTCCATGGTAACAATAATGTGTATATAATACAGTAGAAGACCATTATAATGCACACCTTTGGACCAGAGCTTTTACGTTATATAGGTCATTTCACAAATTTTGAAACTAATATTCAGAATATATATATATTAGCACTTCAGAATTAGTTCTATCTGCAATTAGTATTAAAACACTAATTATACAACTAATCATTTACAAATAAATATGCTTTACAATTAAAAGAAAGTGAATTATCCTGCACTTCTGCCAGCTTCATAGTTTGCATAACAGCTGCATTTTCAAGAGCCATCTCATATTTTTCCCTTTACTGTGAATATTAATTTTCATTTAAAAGCTTTGAATTAAACTGGAAAGATGAAAAACTGTTTCAAAATTTAATTTTCCTAACAATTTTTGTGTTAGCAAGGCAAAACAAAAGGAATTTTTTAAACTTAAAAACCTATTGTTTACTTCGGAAAAGTTGTGCGGTTTATAGAGAATTGCGTTACCTAGGTCGGCGTTATATTGGTATTCTACTGTAGCACTAGACTTAGAGTGTCGTGAGGAAATTCCAATTCTTCAAAGGGTGCCACGAATCGGAAATCTATATTTTTCAGCATGCATCCTCCCCCCAAATGGTAGGCTGTATCTGTCCTTGACCCAAGGTCTTTTATTAAAACCCAAAATCTTGATTAAAAATGTAATCTTTGGCAGCCTTGCTGATGAGCCAACTGTAATTGAAGAAGTTTCTCTGTCTGCAGATAATTGAATGCATGTTTTTTATCCACATATATGCACAACTAATATCATTGTTTGAAATCTTCAGATGCCAAACAAGTTGCACTACTTCATCGTTATGCTCTTGCAACCATTCTTGCTCACATTGAGTCAAGTTGGCTTCAAAGAGTGGTTGCTGTCTGGAATAAAGACCAGTGATGTTCCCATCAATTTTTCTAATGGTATACTTCCAGTAATCCATTATGCACAATAGGGAAGTTGCAACCTATTAAATGTTCATATTTTGGCTATTGGATATTGTTAATTGACTCTCAAAACTAAAAAATTCACCATCGCCGAATTTTAAAACACCGTAGTTGATTTTTAATGAATTTTTAAAAATCCACGCGCAAAAGTGCGCGCTTCTGAAACGTCACTAGCCTACGTCACAGGGCGCGAATGGGCAGCTTTCCGCCGAAGATCCCTTGTTTTCGCTAGGAACATTTTGAGCGCGCTGATATTTTTATTTTTAAAAAATTCAATAATCCTTTTGAACACACAATGGAGAGCGGATTAGTTAAAGCACAATCTAAATAATCTTCCTCATGTAACATCAATGAGGATATTCGAATATTTCCGAGAGGATGAGAGGTTTAATGTTCCAGAAACGCGAGGAGTTAAATGCGAGGAGATAAGCCTTTTACGTTTCGTCTTTGAAGTCGAATGCGTGACTTTCGGCTTCTCCCCTACCGGAAGGCGCATGCCGTCACTTCCTATGCCATCTGACGTCACAGGCGCTTGAACTTTAAAAATTAATTTAAAAAAAAACTACTTATCGTATCGCAAAATTTTTTTCACCTATGATGTTCATACATGTTACTCTATCATATAAAAATAAAATTGAAAAATCGAAAACTTCCCTATTTGTGTATGTGATCATATACATAGTATGTCATAATAGGAACATTTTTGAAGCTTGAGGGTATAACGCTATATGTCTATAAAATGTTTGAGAGTATACGGCATATATGGAGTATATCCTATGGGAACACAACTGATAAAGACTGGGTTAGAGGCCAAAATGTTAAGACATTTTTTGATGTTTCCCATGTAAAATGATAAGTGAGATCATGTAAGGGGGGGGGGGACAACAAAGGCTATGTCAAGATAACACACCTTAGAACATAAAGGTTTATGCTCATGCTGGGCGTCTGGAAGAAGATACATTTTATACATCTGACAGCCTTCCTCAATTACCCAAACACTGTTCATGGTATTAAGCAGTAAGTTACCACCCTTAAACCAGTGCAAAGGCATAACTACATGCAATTTACCGGAGCCCGGTTATCACTTTCAGAGACTACACAATTTCCAAAACTTGTGTATTAAGCTGCAGCTTACCGTCCTGAAGCCATGGCTAAGGCAGAACTACTTAATAAGATGACATCTGCCACCAACTCGGTGGTTCATTATTCCAGGCTGTTGAGCCCATAAAAGGCAAAACAGCAGTCTCTGGATGGGATAATCGGGCTGTCGGTATATTGCACCATTCATGATTTCTAAAATACTGATTTATCTACCATATCAGGTTACTTGTTTAACATGGAATTCAAACTCCAAACTCGTTTTCTGCCCTATTGTCGCTTTAAATATTAAGGTGAGTTTTTGGAAAATGGTAGTATCTCCACTGTTTTCTAAATAAAACCTCCACTCTTCCATAACTGTTGTGTGTAATAACCAATAGGTCTTACTTTCGGGTTGACATAGCAATCCTTACGTGCAGAGCTGCAAAAGTTAGGATTTATCCCTTAGATCTTGGGTTTTCAATAGAAATCTTGAGTTCTTGTGATTTTGTTTGAAATTCTTAGGTTTAAGGCTTTATTGATGAAAAATGATAGCATTTATTAAATATTTTACTGAAGAAACATAATTTCACTAAAATATAATCTTTCGGCTAAGCAATAGAATGGAAGTTTTTTTCATGCACATGCTGGTGACAAAAAACAATTTGCACAGCAGGAAACAAAATTATTTAATTAAATAGAAATAAATAAATAAATAAAAAATAATCCAGCTGCCCTGGCATTCACTTCAGTTTTGACCAGGGCTGTGGAGTCAGAGTCGAACTGATTTTGGGGTAAAAGTGTCGGAGTGGGAGTTGTTCAAAAACAATCCGACTCCGGGTTTCTGCTGCGTCACACTCTGGGGCGAAAACGCCAAGAAGCGCTTAAAAATGTTTTTGAACCTCTCTCGCTTATTTGCTTACACAGGCATGTTATTATGAGGTTTTTTTCGATTTGTTTGGGCTCAGGGCTCAAAGTTAGGAGGTTTACGCTGCTAATTCCTTTTCAGGGTCTTTCTACTGACCATTTATGACTAATTTTTATTAATTTCTAATAGGACATAAAAGGACATTTTTTTGTAGAGTGTTTTGAAAGAATAAACCTTGAAGTCCCAAGTTTTCGGTGCTGATCAAGACCGATTTTTCGTTTGAGAATACAATTACTCATTTTTTTCGTCCTATTACTATCGTTGGACACGAGAGAAATTAAATATACCCGCCTTAAATAAGAAAAAAAAATTATAGACTGCTTAAAAGCAGTTTTTGTAAATTCCCGCAGTCTTGGTTCTTCAACTTTCTAAAGGCTACCTTCAACTTTGTATTGGACAAAGGGCTCTACAATTCCAGTTCTGATTACCTAAGAGGTAGGCATGTGCAAATTTATTAATCCTCAGTTGAGATAAATGCACTCCTGTTTGTGAAAATTGCAACACCACGAAGGACTTACTCATGTGAGCTGAAAATTGAAAGAAATGTAAAGTAGTGCACGATATGCAAATGATTAGAATTGCAAACCAGTAGCGCATGCGTCTGCTGAGCAACACCCTCTGAACGGCGGATCGAACCGAATATAAATAGATGGCTGTAGCGAGGCGTGTGATTATCGGTGGTTACATGCTAGAGTAAACGTTAACTGAATCTTTACTATGTTTCTTCGACGAAAGAAAGCGAAATTTGAGCAAATGTTGGAGTTTGAACGGGGCAGAATTGTCGTTCTCAGATTCAGCAATATATCACCAAATGATCGCCAGTCCGAGACGCTTTATTAGTTTTGCATTGAAATAAGTAATTAATAGCCACAAAAGAAAAAAAAATGAGTAAATAGGCTTTTTAGAACACCCGATAGAAAACAAAAAGGAAAGTGCACAACTGGAACGTACGCACACCCCACATGCGAAATTTTGACCTTCTACAGCTTACCATTTTTAAGTTTTGACTTATGAGAGATACATACGTACATCCAACCGCGAAAAACAACGCAATAATTAACTTGTTTGGTACCTGAATGCAGTATTAAAAACTCTTTCAGGAGTAACTAAAATAGAAATTCATACTGAAATTTAAGTAAACAATTTTATATGAAAGCAATGATTCCCTTTACTTTACATTAAAAAGTAAAACAGTAAAGGTACTTTTTTTTCGAAAACATCGGCCCATTCCATCGGCTTTTCGATGTTTTTTAAGGCCGATGGGCCGATGTTTCCTGCAAGTTAGCATCGGCTGCCGATGCCGATGGCTAAATTGTTGAACCATCGGTGCCGATGCATCGGTCGAGTCCTATTGGTTAATCAGAATTTTGTGAAGGGTCCTTTTCGACTGATTAGATTTTTGTGAGGGGTTCTTAAAAGGACCTATATTTCCTCAGGCCAGACACTTGAGAATGTATAAACAACTAAACACACTTTAAGCTCCCAAAATTTCTGCCCTAATATTTTCTGCAAACTCAGCCTAAACATGTCAACTCATTTCATAAAGTTGCTTCGACATTTTGAATCCCTTTATTTGAGGGATCTTACACCCTCAAAATTTGGATCTCGGAAGCTGAAAGCTTTCATTTGTTGGTTTCAAAGGCATGTGTACCCCTCTATCAGGGGTGCCCCCCAAAAAAGCAAGAGCCCCCCCCCCAAATGAGAAAAATACCATTCAAAACACCCCCCTTAAAAATTTTGATCGAGCAGTTTGCGCCATGACCCCCCCCCCCCTCCCCCGTAGCATCCCTGCCTCCATTCAATTTCATCAAAATCGGAGATGATCCGATGGACGATTCGAAAAATTAGGCCAATTTACGTGAAACAACTCTTAGAACTAAAGCTACGTAATTCAAGTCTTACAAAAATAACTAGAAAATTGCCCGTCAAGGTATGACGGGTGAAAATTGCTTCTACATTTGAACGAAGCCATTGCCTTTTTGGTGATATTTTAATGGTTGAAATTTTAACCCTAACTCCAGTGGATGAACCCTCAACGCCAGTAGATAGCTTTCATTGTTGACCCGTTTTTCGTTTCTTCACTCTCCTAAAATGATAATTTTACCAGTAAGACAGTTAAGTTACCGGATCCTGTTAAGCCTTTTCAAAATAGAGCGTTTCCCGGCATGTCAAACATTACCGAAACCAGTTATCAAATTATCATGCTACGGCGCGAGTTTAATTGCTGATGACGTCGGTGCGTTACTCGATCAGCGAATTCGCTATTATATACATGAGGATTTAAGATCGTATGTATGTATGTTCATTATGTAGCATGAGACAATGACCTTTTCATGTGTTAAAAACTTTGCTGGGCTCGAGCTTAAAAACTAAATAGCGCGGGGAAAAAAAAAAAGAAACTTGACACCTTATTGCGAAACAGACATTTTTCAACATTGGCTGTTGTTGTTCTAAAGTACAGAATGAATTCATGCAATGAATTTTAATACACCCCTTAACGTCTTCTGGATTAAATATTGTTTGGTTTCCCGTTGTATTCCCACTCTGTTTTCTTTTGCTGCTTCAATTCACTTCTCCAACTGAGCTAAAGTTGACAGGAAAAAGATTTTTGGAAACATCCGCGTTTTGCGGATATGAAACTTGAACCCGGAAATATCATTTATTGCTCACATTCGGAAAGTATACTTATTTTTATTTTATTTAAATTCCATAAATTCCTGTGCTGGGAAATGTTTTGTGATTCAATTCAAGTTTACTTTTACGAGTTATGTCAAAATAGCTCGAAAGTTCTAAGGAAGCATTTTTTAAAAAATTAAACAATGAAATGTGTCGCAATGGAGTCGTTTCCAATGTTTTAAAAGTATTTTTTTCTGAAAGAACATGCTTAAAAACATAGGATCTAACCTTTTTTTAAATAATTTGTTTAAGTTTAATATCTTTAAAAAAATTACTTAAATTGGTGATCTTTCATTGTTTACATTTCTTGCCGATGGCATCACAAATGATGAAATGCCATTCTGTGTTGCCATTCTCAGAACAAAATATTTACTTCGCATCTTTACTCACGTGTATTGGCAACGATATGGTTGATAGCAAGTATAGAGCGCAATTTAAATTCGCTTCTTTATTATCATAACGTGGAAACGCGGTACAAAGATGCGCCAAAAAGCATCATTTGTGACGTCATCTAGACCACGCCTTGTTTGAAAAATCGAACATCTTAAAAAATTAATAAAAAAAATAACTGTTGGGAAAATGAAAGAATTTTCTGGGTCCATGTTTTTTTGTTGCTTATTCTATCAATTTCAGTGACAAAAAGAACTACTTTTGACTGTAGGAAACAACCCCATTCTTAATACTTGTTTGTATTGTCATGTGCAGCAAAATGTGCAACTTGTAATCAGGGGGTGCTCATGAGACTTTGCGGCCTGAATGAACAGGAAAGAAGCGACATAAAAAAACATTCCACCTGCTACCTTTGATGCGCATGAGCGGAGCTTTGTTTATATGAGATAGTTTAAAAATTCATCTGTTGCGAAGCTACTGTGGCGTAATCGGGCAGCGGACTGATAGCTTTTATTAGTTTTTGCATTTCTTGAGTTTTGAAATGCTTCTAAGTGTCGCAGCTACTTGAAAATGTTATACTGTTATCAACTTATACTCTGAACCTGTACAAAAATATTTCACGAATATGCTTTATTTTAAAATTTCAATTTTGTGATTTTTATGGATATTAAAATATAAAAAATGTTTTTAAATTCTATAGACTTTCTTATCAACTTAGATTGCACTAAAAAGTATGAAATAAACTAAGTATATGATTTTTTGATTGCGACACCCAAAAGTTGATCTTAATATATGCATGTTTTGTAAATTCCAAAGTAGGCAATTAAAATTTTGAGAGAAGAAAAAGGTGGTGTACAGCTGGGTACAAATAGCTTTTAATATACCGCCTATATTTCTTCTCTCAAACTTTTAATTTTAATTTTATTGGCTGCTTTAGAATTTTCATAAACATACATATGTTAAAATCAACTTCAATTTTTGGGTGTTGCAATCAAGAAATCATATACTTAGAGTACACCAACAAAGTATGAAATAAACTATGTGCTGCAATACATTTATATTAAAACATGTCAATTCTGTTTTCTTTTCTTTTTTTTTTTTTTTTCAAAGAAGGACAGGTAACAATAAAATATGATTAAAGTGAAAAACAACGTAAATAAAGCACAACTATTGGAGAAGATACAGAATATAGCTATTTCAAGGCTACAATGGAGCCTCGTCATCAGTGCAGAAAACTCACCAACACAACCAAAAGTTGCGAGAGAACTCCGCACTGTACTTAGTGGTCAACTTAAACAGGTGGTCAACTTACAAAGCTTGATTTATATGATAAGGGCTAATTCCGTGCCTGAAAAAAGCGGTCAACTTAGACAGGTGGTCAACTTACAAGGGTTACAACTTGTACAACTTCACAGGTTTTACTGTATACAAATTTTCATTATCTGATCGCAAGACTAGCAAAAGAAGTGCAGGAGCCCTGTGATCATCTTAATTTATTTTCGTGTGTCAATTGCCTGCATTCCGTCAAATATGTAAAAATCTGCATAAATCTGAAAAGAAGAGCAGAAGCTGAGCTCCCATGCAAATTAAATTTGTCGGATCGGTAAAAATCAATTGGTTTTGGAGGAAAATATCCAAAGATGTCGCTTTGGATAACAGCCAATACTTCTTTTGTCACATGGCGATTGGAATAAAGGAAAATGCGAGGATGCAATGTCCGACGAGTATGGTGAGTGAGTATGTCGGTAATTCATTTGTTTACCTGTGGTTCGCTGGATCTTGAGCAATACGGTTTTGCATCGGCATATTGCACCATCTGATTTTCTTTTATTTCTATCGTCATTTTTTCTCACACCCAATGGTTTTTTGACGCTTTTTCTAGGTGATGGTTAAAAAAATTGAAAATATGGCTGGTGGAGGAGCAAACGCTCACATTTTGGCTCCCGTTCAATTTTTGTGATACGAATATGGGAGTTAGTTTTTCTGAAAGGTATTGGCACGAGGAAAACAAATTTAGATGCTGCTACCCCCGAAAATGCTGCAGGGGGACAAAAGGGAGGAGGAATTATAACTTCGCTGGGGAAAGTGGTTTTCCATTCAATTTTTGTCATACAATTATGGCAGTTTTTCAGAAAGGTATGGGTCCGTGGAAAACGAATTTGGATGTTGCCAACCCCGAAAATGGTGCGGGGGGGGGGGCGGTTGTAATAACTGCGTTGGGGGCAAGTGGTTTTCCGTTCAATTTTTGTAATGCAATTATGGGAGTTAGTTTTTATAAAGTTGTATTGGCACGAGGAAAACGAATTTGGATGTTGCTACCCCCGAAAATGCTGCAGGTTGCGGGGGGGGGAGGGGTTATAACTGCAAACATAAAACAGTTATGTATTCATAATTTCTCAGTTTAAAACAAGTTTTCAAAGCTAAAAATACTTAAATCCACTAATAACTACATTATAATGCCTAAAAATCCGAATCCATTTACTGGATGCGACACTACGAAAGCCTTTGCAGCAATGTGATTCAAATATTTTGCAAGCTTTTGGAAATTTAGAATTGCATTCTACGCCCTCTGACGATGTGTTTGCTGCATTAGAGCGGTATGTTTGAAAACTTTATATGCAAAACTGCTATAAATCGGCTCAGCCTCTGTTCGGTTCATTTTATTTCAAAAGAAAATTGCCGAGTCAGAGAAAATGCCTCTAACACAATCAGCTCTTCTCTATGCTATCATAAGAGCACACTATCCAGCCATGATTTGGCAAAATGATATCATTGCATGTCCGAAGATTCCGCAACCAGATGCTGGTTATGGTTGGGAAAAGCATAACAACACATTTGTTTCCCTGATGACCAGAATGGAACCTGCTCCACAGGCGATTTTATAACTGGTAAAATGCTCATGCAAAAAAAAAATAAATGCTCAACACTTTTATGCAAATGCAGACGCAGCGGATTTCCGTGCACGGACATGTGCGAATGTTTAGATCTGGATGATGCAAATTTGTGCTTCTACTTACGTTGTTTGTTCTGACTTTACTATTCAGCACAAAGGTATTTATTTATCTTAAGTGCCTATGTGTTGATATCTACAAATATAATTCTATAATCTTGTTTTTATTTAACTGTTTTGGTAGCACATGACCGTAACGGAAAATATGTAGTTTTTCTGATCTTTTACCTTAAATTTATTATGTTGGCATAGTAAGAAAAATATTCAAATATTCTTCTGAAATGATTTTGTATAGGGTCTGTTGGGGTAATTTGGGTATAAGTTAAATAGTTTTCATTTTATTCAATAATATATATTTGATACGTTTACAAAAATTCACAGTGATAAACATCTTCCTTACCTAATAAAATATTGTTACAAATTATATAAATAGTAATTATTTTATGAATTATTTGTTGTAATCTAGCTATATTTGGCGTTTATTCCATTATCTTTCATCTAAAATTGTCTTAATAACGTTACGTGTAAATCGTTTCTTGTAATGTACATACAACCCCCTAACATTCGACTGAAGTATACGGTCCCCCATTTCTGAATGATAAGAATTGTGAATGGAATAAAAAGAAAATATGAGAAAGTGGTAGATGGAATGTTTTGTTTCGTTCAAAAATACTTTTTATTATCTGCAACCGAAAGGAACACCTCTACAAATCATCATAAACTCATTCATAAACTCACATCTTTTACAATGAAAAAGGAGCTCTTAACATAACTCCGAAACACGTGTCTGTAATTTAATTCGGCTGTTTATACGTTATAATAATGCTATTGGCGAATTTAAGAATTTTACACTATGAAAACTTGTTGTAATAAACCGAGAAATGTTGAATATATGACTCTTTTATGTTTGCAGTTATAACCCCCCCCCCCCCCGCCTACTCCCTGCGGCATTTTTGGGGTTAGCAACATCCAAATTCGTTTTTCTCGTGCCAATTCCTTTCTGAAAAACTAACTCCCATAATTGTATCACACAAATTGAACGGAGTAGCATTTGCCCCCCAGCGCTTTTATAACTGCCTCCCTGCACCCCCCCCCCGCATCATTTTCGGGGTTGGCAACATCCAAATTCGTTTTCTACGGACCCATACCTTTCTGAAAAACTAACTTCCACAATTGTATCACAAAAATGGAATGGAAAACCACTTGCCCCCAGCGAAGTTATAATTCCTCCCGCCTTCTGCCCCCCTGCACCATTTTCGTGGGTGCCGACATCCGAATTCGTTTTTCTCGTGCACCTTTCAGAAACACTAACTCCTGTAATTGTATCACGAAAATCGCACGAGGTAACCATTTGCTTTCAGATTATGATATCCACAACACCATTTCCAAATGTTTTGTTGTTAAACCGATTACTTTTTGCCGATCTGAAACTGAAAATTTGCACACTGAATGTCTTAAGGTTGTTGATTGAATGGATAAGTGCATCATTGATTTAAAATGAAAACTTGTAAAAATTTGTTTCTTTGAAAAAAAAAAAAAAAATACTTTTCGATCTACCATCAGGAGCGCCTAGATTTGAAGTCACCGTGACCTTCCAAAGATTTCCTCGTTCGCAAATTTTGTCCGACGATTCGGCAAAATTATCATTATTTTGCAAGATTTGGAGTTTCATTCGGCAAAATTTTGCTTTTCATTCTGCAGATTAAAAATTTCCGTCCGCCCAAAAATTTAAGTTTGGGGCGCCCCTATAACTTTGATCTCTCTTAATGCGAACATGGCTGAAACGATTTTGTTAGTAAAGCTTTGTTTGCTATTGTATTGCGTAAAAAATTTCTCGTGTAACATGTGCATTAAAATGCACGTTTCGGCTAGGTAGGACAAACTAAAACGTCTGAGTTTGTCACTAAATATTTCTATGAGAGATTTTTTTTTTTTTAGAAATTATTCAGCGTTGTATGAGGGGGGTTGTTGTAAAAAGCCCAGTAGCTATCGAAAAGTGTGTATGATACAAACTTTGAATACAATTTTCTTAACTTTTAATATTTTAAATCATTTTGTGTATAGAATAAAACCCACACTGTGGCTGTTTCAGTTTGCTTGGAATAAAACTTTATATTTCATTGTAGACTAGAGTACCACTTTAGTACAATTTTATGACGTGCGGCCAGAAAATGTCGATAAACAAATGACACTATGCGTTTTACGCCGAGATATGTGAATAGGGAAATTTAATAGGCCTAAAAAAATTAAATACTAAAATTTTACCTTACAAAACTCTCATAAGACTAGTTTTAACATATGCTTCTGAAACATGGTTATTAACAGCAAGGGAAGAGAAAATGTTCGAAATCTTCGATAAAATCTTCGAAAGGAAAGTGCTGCGAACTATTTTTGGTGTTAGTATCAATGACTGGAAATTGTTGACGAAGATTACATTTTTGAACTTTATACACTTTTTAGATATATTGTTTTTTTTTTTTTTTTTTTTTAATTTACCAAACTAAGCAGAATGAGATGGTCTGGTCATCTTTTGAGAATGGAAAATGATGGAGTTGCATTGAAGGACTTCAATGCAGCCCCTTTTGGACAGCAACCAATGGGTAGACTGTGTGGACACTGATTTTGATATCATTAAAATCAAAAACTGAAGGTCAATCAACGGCAAAGAGGAGGACAACCTGCCGGGATCTCTTAAAGGAGGTCAAGGCCTGCAACGGGCTGTCGAGCCAATTATGATGTTGATAAAAAAAAAAAAAAAATCGAAATATATATATATATATATATTTTTTCTTTCAAAAATATTAAGTTTTAAGAAGTAACATTTTTTATCATGTAATTTAACTACAAAGTATGTATTAAAAATAATAAAATAGTAGAAATTATTTTTTATATATTATTTAGCATTTCCTGATATTCCCCCCCTCCCCAAATTTTACTCATTTACGTTTCTTATGAAAAACGTTTAGTATGAACAAATTTGAATTTTTGTCATTTCTAACAACTGAGTTTAACAACATATGAGGCAGTGAGAAACAAAGGGATGTAAGTGGACATTTTGAAGTTTTTAGTAAAACGCATTTAGAGATAAAGGTCCTAGGTAGGCTTTCATTGAAAAGTTTTTCTAAATCATGCTGCATAACAGCACGAGCATCTACCAGGGTACCAGGGCTTCAAGTACTATCTCTTGCTCCAAGACGGTCGAGAGGTTCACGTACCATTTGCACTGGTTATCACCAAATTTTTAATTTCTGCCACTTACATCGCTTTGCTTCTGCCTCATATATGCATCCTTTTAGTAGGTTTTATGTTTTCTAAGCAAAAAAATGTCTAATTCATATGAGCCATTCTTTGTGCTCATTTTTCTGCTCTGTGTCCGTGTTGAGTTTTTGTTATTGGCTGTTGCCTTACATTTTATCATCCACTTAAATTTTATTTGTTCTTACCTAAGGACTTGTCTCGAATTAAGATGAATTTAGTGTGAAGAATCAAAGACACTTTGAATGTTGTAGTTCCCAGGTTGCACAAACCATCGGATTTACGTTGGAGAAAGGTTGAAATTTGCATCGCAATGGTTGGAAATATGTTTTGGTTAGATATTGGTTTTTTTATACGCTCATCCGATCATTCGAAGCATCGGAGGATGGTTTAAAACCAACCTATATCCGACTAAACGCATTCCCAACTTATTTCTAACCTTCAAACCTGTTTCACATTTACGCCCATTTATTACAAGCTCGTTGCTGATTTGCACGTTCAGCGAAGCGTGCGTAATGCGTCCCATAAGCCCCCCCCCCTCTGCAGTTTTGTTAAGACCCCAGGACTTGAAAGGGGTGAGGAAGGGGTGCGCCGGAGCATAGCCATTTTCTTCTTCATTCCAGGGTCTCATACACATTCACACGTGGCGTACTTGCTAACGGCGAGTGTTGAATCCTCGCAAGTACTCAAGTCTTTCAAAGTAAATCAATTCATTTTTCCAACTATTTTTCTTTCTTTCAATAAATTTAAAACTAAAATAAAATATTGTGTTTTTTTTTGTGTGTGTGTGTGTGTGTGATTATTAAATGCATTCTACATTTATTTGTTTTCCAAGCACGACAAATCATTGTGGGTGTGCAGGCCCAGATTTTTTCGTTTTAAACTACTTAAATTTTTTCTACAAATTCGTTTTGGCAGGGGTTTTTAGGGAGAGGTTGTTTCTAGGGGTATTTTCTCTTTTTCGGGGGGGGGGGGGGTCTCCGATGAATCAAAATTCTTAAAATTTTTGCGCATATTCAAACTGTTTTTTTTTTTTTTTTTTTTTTTTTTTGATAGATGCTGTAACTAGTTTTCTGGAGAATTTTGTGAATGCTTTGAATTCGTTTCAGAATTTCGTGTTGTTCTTTGTTTAGCTTCGGTAATTTTAAACGCATAATATTTAAAAATAGTTTCCTCATCATACAAACTACATGTGCAATTTACCATAGAAATAAAATTGTGTCTTTGAATGAGCTTTTCTCGTTGATAGATAAAATACATTAAAATTCCTTCCCTAATAATAATAAAAAAAAATCAGTGAACATGAACTTTTGAATGAAATGGGAGAGTATAATAGTTCGGCAAAACAATAAAATAAGTACTTTTCATAATATTCAAGTTTCACCCACGTCATTTAAATTGCTATGAAGATTTACTAACTAAATATTTGCGCGTATGTTTTTTTTTTTTTTTTCTTATTTCAGGTCAAAGCAAAATTGAACCTTCAAACAAGCTAGGTTATTTTTCATAGCAGAATTTTAAAGTCAAAAATTTTATTCTGTCTTAAGAATAACCTTGCTGGTAATTAATATTTCCTGAAAAAGAAACTAATGTATGCTTATGAAGATAATTTTGGAGTAATTATTCAGAAAAATAAAAGGTAAGAATTATCAATGTCTTAATTTTTGTTCATATTTTATTGAAACGTTTGTAAATGATAGGGAAATGATAAATTGTATTAAATTCAGCCATTTTATCATTTTATGTTAATATGACTGAAAATTATTCTTTACACTCGTTCTTCTAAGAGCACTTCGTAATACTTATTTTATTAATGAAATGCTACAGTTAAAGTAGATAACATTGGAAGATAGTTGGTTTAGCGTTGAAATTCATAGTGAAATGACGTTAGAAAATGTATGTTAAGCGTTGTTTTTTTTTACATCGAAATTACGTTTGGAAAGTATTAGTTTACTGTTGTGTTTTACATTGGAACAACATTAGAAAATGTTGGTTAAATGTTGCTTTTTACATCGAAATTACGTTTTTAAATGGTTAGTTTACTGTTGTATTTTACATTGGAATAACATTGGTTGAACGTTGTATTTTACATCGAAATTACCTTTGTAAATGGTTAGTTTACAGTTGTATTTTACATTAGAATAACGTTGGAAACTAACCAATAACCAACCGTTGGATAACCGTTTTCCGACGTACCGTTTTAAGGTACGTTCCGACCAGGGCTGCGGAGTCGGAAGGAAAATGGCCGACTCCGACTCCGACTCCTGGATTTTGAAACGCCCGACTCCGACTCCAACTCCGACTCCGGATTTTTTTAAAAATTTTTTTAATTGTATTTTTTAAACTCCCTCTCTCCATTCAAGGGAAGGGGGAAACCTCTTAACAGAGATTGAAATATTAATTCCTTTTTATGAAAATTTAGCATTTTGTTTTTTTATTGTAAACCCAAGACGTCATACAACGTTAGAAATTCAATTTAAAAATCAAACTTTCCAATAGTTACGAGTTAAAAAGTGAGATGACTTAAAAATCCCTTTTAAAAATTTTGAAAATGATTATCTGTAATTTGCCCCCCTTTAATGTTTAACAAATATATATTGATCAAATCGTGTGCTTTCAATTTTTGAAAGCTGTAACTTGAGAGAAAAAAAACTTTTTTTCTAAATCCAAGTTCTTGAGAGGGAGTGGTTTGTCCCTGGTGACATCCATCTAGTAGATGACACTCAAAGTTAATTTCAGAGTTTATAAAAAATATAAATACTTTAATTCTGAAAATTTTCACGAATATATTTTAAATTATATTTCATCAATAAAATTTCAACGAAAATAGGGCACATATGCGTCAGGAGCTAATTTTACACAAAACGCGGCGGTATACAAATTTGTACGAATAGCTTTTACTATACCTATATTTCTTCTTCGCTAAATTTTTAATTTAAATTTTATTGGCTGCTTTAGAATTAACCTAAATATGAAGATTTTAAGATTAACTGCAATTCTTGAGTGTTGTAATCAAGAAATTTTTTACACTTATTTTGTTCCATACTTTTTAGTGAGAACCAAGCTTACAGAAATAGTCTTAATAAAGAAAAAAACATTAGATTATTTCATCGAATCTTTTGGATTCGTGCTTTCGAGCCAGAACTTCTTTGAATTTGCCGATCACACTTAAACGTTTCAACCTTAGCTACAGGCGTCGACTTACTAATTTGTTACGTTTCTTTTACTATTTTAAACTGAGATAGAACAAAACACTATATTTCTATTTTTATTTGAAAGTGATTACTTGAAAATGTTATTCAACAAAACCGTTTGCTGGCACTTGCTATTAGTTAAGTTAAAAAGCAAGCAAACCAGGGGACGGCTACAGAAAGTTCGGTAAGCATTCAAGCTAGCTGATTACCATAATGGCAGTTATTTTCTCATTAGTATCTTTTTATACATGTAATCGAACCAATTGGTAATCAATTTTTAAAAAATGCAAGGAGAGTCAGTGAAAAGGAAAGAAAAAAAGAAGCCCGGAGTCGGAGTCGGCATGTTTTCCAACGACTCCGACTCCTTCATTCAAAAATCAGTCCGACTCCGACTCCACAGCCCTGGTTCCGACGTAAGATGCCGACGCTGGTCCAATGTAATATGATAACGTTCGACCAATGTTCGTGTGCCAGCTGGGTTATCACTTTCTCTTTGCTGTGACTCCGCTTTTTACTTCCTTGTACGAAGTAAAAAGGAGTATTCGCGAGTAGACGGGATGCGTCCGAAAAGCGCATGCGCGCAAGAAACTTTTTGCCGCAGCCTTATGGTAGGCTGCGCATAACGTTGCATTACGCATTTGCCCGTTTGCTTCTAGTTTCCCGCGTTAAATGGCGACTAGTGGCTGTCTGTACGGAGTTGTGCACCTATTATACTACGAGTACATCTATCTCTGGCTCTAGTGTTTTAGTCACGTCCATACATAAATAGTCACCTGCAAACGTATTGGCACCCGACAGTTAGAATGTTGAAATTTGGCATATAAAGTTTTTAGAGTTTAGATGGATTTACTTAATTGCAATCGGATGTTCCAAAAGGTCTACTCGTTTATTGTGGGAATTCGGTCTTAATTTCAATGAAAACTGAAGTGCCGTCAATAATTAGCGATCACTTGACAATATATCGTTAAGCTTTTTGTTGCTATTGTTTGTAGCCGAGCTGGCGATATATCCTCGCAAATTAGGCTACAAAAACGCGATGCCGAATCCAGTGCCGGTTTGACGGTATTGGCTATATTTAGCGTAAAACCAGCGTTACAACTCGATATTTATATTATGAATCTCTCTAAAAATCTTTTCAACATTGCTAAAAATGGAAATTTTTGGGAATAAAACTGGAACTTTGAAGAACATAGGGAACTCTAAGAGTAAATGGAGCTTCATGATTTTCACTGATATTGAGCTTTAAAACATTGTTAAGAGATTTTTTCTCACAGATAACGTTAATTTTTAAGTATTGTATGCACTCAATAAGCTGCTGTTAAGTAGAGCTTTTTTTTTTTTTTTTTTTTTGCGCTAAAAATTGAAAACATAAGTATAAGTTTAGAAAAAAAAAAATGATGGTTATTTAGTTTAAACCACGATAGAAACCGAATGTTTTTTATTTATTTTTTTATTTTTTATAAATATGTGGTTTTTCTAAAAATGGTGTTTTTGAAAAACGGAATCGTTTTCCCCCAAATGTTTTCATACATTTCTAACTTGGCGATATATCGTCAAGTTGGCGACAAATTTGGCAGAAAAAAAAATATATAATATATATATATAGAATTTAGTTTTAATTTCGCACGCCATGGGCGATGTTTAGAGAGTTATCCATTGAATCACGTTAAAATTGTCGATATTGGGAAACGCAATCTCTGTAAAAAGCTTTTGTTTTGCATTAGTTCGTGACAAACTAGCTAATACTTGAAATGATTTTAGATTCCTTAATGTGTATGACGCGCCCAAATCAGGTGACGTTATGGTGTTGGTGTTTTTCTGAAACTGTTGATTAACAACCATTAAATTGGAGCAGTTATGTGGTTCATACATCAGCTTGTTTTAATCAATGCAACGTTTATAATCAATTTTAAACTTTTTTTTATTAGTTAAATAAATATACAAGACAAACCACCTTAGTTTTTCTAAAATTCCACGAAGAAAAAAACCAAGTAGTTTGTTGTTTTAATTAATTTATTTATATTTCTTTAATTTCTTTTTTATAACTTTTCAAAATAGCCCTGAAAGTATATTTCAGCCAGAAGTTCATCTTAATACCTAATTTACTTGATTACTTAGATTTATAGAGGTAAATCATGTATCATTAAAGCAATTCGTAGTGAATATAAATATCTTAACTCTGTAGAATATTTAAATGACAAGAGAAAAAAAAAACTAAATAAGTCGAAGAGCACTTAGAGTAGAAATAAAATAGCTCTATCATAATCTCAATTTTTTTGGCATCCACGGTAGATGATGCTGCCAGAGCTAGGAAAAAAATTTTTAACAACAGACAATGTGTGCTCTTATAATAAAATTCAATGCCTAATTTTCACTTTTCGAAGAACTTTTTTGCTTCTGATATAATTTTTAAAAAAAAGTGAAAATCAGTGAATGCTGGAAGAATTAAAAAACATTAATTTTTATGACCAAATCTTTATGACTGAAATGTGTTCAACATTCATATGCGTTTATGAATATTTTCATTATTTAGGTATGTACTATCAAAAATGAAGAATTCATTGAGGTTAAAAAAGATTTGAGAACTTGTCTTTTTATTAGAGGCTTTTAATTACCCTGATTTTTTTTTTAATTCGAAAAAAATTGTATTCCTAAATGCATTTAACTAAGAGAAATAATGTCTACAATGAAAAACGTAATGATTTTCTTAAAGCCAATTTCCCCTATTTTTACTTTCTTCTATATCTAATATATAGAAGAAAGTATTGGATTCGTGCAATTTTTCGAATTTTGACAGATTCGAACATTTTGAGGTCTGCTCACCCCATTTCGCCCATTTTTGGAAAATGTCTGTCCGTCTGTGTGTGTATGTCCGTATGTGTGTGACCAGTTTTTTGTGGCTGCTCTACAGCAAAAACTACCGCATGAAATCAAATGAAATTTGGTACACATATGTGCCCCTATGTGAACTTGTGTCCATTGGTTTTCGGCGTGAATTTCTCCAAGGGGGGTGGAGCAATGGGACGTTTCTTGAGTAATGCATGCCTGCTATTCCCCAAGAAGTAACTGGCGGAATCAAACAAAATTTAGTCCGTATGTTGCCCCTGAGAGAAACAGGTTCTGATTCAATTTTGGTGTCAATAACTCAAACGGGGGTCAAGCTATAGAACGTTTTTTGTCGTCAATTGTGAGTGCTGTATCTCAAGAAATAATGAACGGAATCAAACAAAAATGTATCGACAAGTAGCCCTTAGAGGGTATAAGAGCTAATTCTATTTTGGCGTCAATAGCTGAAAAGGGTGTGGCGCAGTCGAACGTTATTTTTTTTCCATTGTGAGTGCCTTATCTCAAGAAGTAATGCTACGTTCCGGATGAAATTTGGAATAAATATGAATCCATATGTAAACAGGCCTTGCTTCAATTTTGACTCCAATCGCTCCATGGGGGGGAGGGGGGGGGGATGATTTTTTTTTCTGTGTTAATAAAAATAGCACTAGGTATAAATGCAACATTAAGAATAAAATAATAGTTTAAAAAACTAAAAAAACACGCTTTCGTAGCAAAATGAACTAAAAAGTGAAAGATAATCTTTGGATGATAGTAGTTGACCAATCACTTAATTTTAATGTAATAAAAAAAGCGTGGGGGGGGGGGGGGCTGTCTATTTACATTTTTGCTTGGACAACAAATGGAAGAAATTCAAGACAACTGATAAGAGCGCCCCACGCTTTTTTGTATTACATTAAAATTAAGTGATTGGTCAACTACTATCATCCAAAGATTATTTTTCACTTTTTAGTTCATTTTGCTACGAAAGCGTGTTTTTTTAGTTTTTTAAACTATTATTTTATTTTTCTGCTTTTTAGTCTTATGTTGGAGAATTATCAGGCGACGAAATTATTTATAAAACGAGTGCGAGGTCATATCTTAAAGTCAAGACAAGGGCACCCCGATGGGAAGCTACTGTGAGTCATCGATGTATATTTGCGGAAATCATATTTATATTACTTTGAAATTTTGAGATGCATTGGAATAAAAGTTTTGTTCAACAATGGTCTGATCAGCAATGAATTTCCAATTGAAGGCTCACCTAAATTTTGGCATGAAATTAGTTAAAAACAATTATATTTCATGTTCTAATTACCTTGGAACATTGGAACAAATTTTGTCTGATACAGAAAAATGAAAGGTTTTTGTAGATATTTTTAAATAATTTTTGCGAGCATTTATTAATGTATTTTTTTATATTTTTCCTTTTTCACATTGTTGGATTTATGCCAAAATTTTCATTAAAATTGGAGGAACTAACAATTAAAAGAGTTAATTAATTTGTTTATAGAATATTGCATTGCCATCGGGTCTCAGGTCGCGTGCCAAATTTCAAAAGAATCCGATCGCAGGAAGTGGGCGAAATTTGATCTGCAAGATTCCGTTACAAGATACATACATACATACATACATACATACATACAGGTGAAATCATAGACTAATAATAAGAGTAGACCGAGCTATGGCAACCCTTTTGCTGCTCATAAACCAAACCATGTGACTGGTGGATATCCTAGCAACAGCGAGCGTTAATCATAGCAGACGATCAACGCCAGCGCGAAATAAAATAAATAGAATTGATGGAACACAGAAGAATGATCTTTTATGGGGTCCGATTTGTAAATTTGTTATTCTAAGTTGTAAATATTTTGTTAATATAGTGAGTTTTTCGTTTAGATAGCATTGTGCATTTTCTTTAGTCAATTTCAATAACTCTCTAAGCAATAAAAGATGTAAACGACCAAGAAGAATCAGCAAACGGTAAGATTTTTACCTACAGTTTCAATTTAAGATACCGATTAGTACATTTTTGCGTTAACGCAAAACGTTTACGCCATTTCGTTCACGCCAACGCTGACAGCTCCAAATAAAATAAAAGTTAACGAAAACTGATCAAAAACTATTACTAATGTCAAAAAAATGCATAACTAAAAGAAAAACATTTCAATCTCTGCACCTGGAAGTTTTTTTTGATGAAAATACATTGTCTTAAAATACATGTCGAGTGCCAAACTATAGATAATGCTGCCATCTAGCAACCATGCTGCCATCTAGCAACCATGCTGCCATCTAGCAACCATGCCGCCATCTAGCAACCATGCCGCCAAAGTCTTCGCCAAGCCCTTCCACTAGTCACATGATACATCTATGAACCAATTTTCTTTATCAGCAAGAATGAGAAAGCTCGGTCTACTCTTATTATTAGTCTATGGGTGAAGCTAATAAAAGCGTGTTAAAAATAAATCGTAATATACTGTCGTCTGCTTATTTCGCGTGATTTTTATTGTCGGAAAATGACCGGAAAATCGCGATGATTTAAACCATAGACTAATAATAAGAGTAGACCGAGCTTTTCCGGACTTGCTGATGAAAAAATCATAGACTAATAATAAGAGTAGACTGAGCTTTCTCATTCTTACTGATAAAGAAAATTGGTTCATAGATGTATCATGTGACTAGTGGAAGGGCTTGGCGAAGACTTTGGCAGCATGGTTGCTAGATGGCAGCATTATCTATAGTTTGGCACTCGACATGTATTCTAAGACAATGTGTTTTCATTAAAAAAAACTTCCAGGTGCAGAGATTGAACTGTTTTTCTTTTAGTTATGCATTATTTTGACATTAGTAATAGTTTTTGATCAGTTTTTGGTAACTTTTATTTCATTTGGAGCTGTCAGCGTTGGCGTGAACGAAATGGCGTAAACGTTTTGCGTTAACGCAAAAATGTACTAATCGGTATCTTAAATTGAAACTGTAGGTAAAAAGCTTACCGTTTGCTGATTCTTCTTGGTCGCTTGCATCTTTTATTGCTTACAGAGTTATTGAAATTGACTAAAGAAAATGCACAATACTATCTAAACGAAAAACTCACTATATTAACAAAATGTTTACAACTTAGAATAACAAATTTACAAATCGGACTCCATAAAAGATCATTCTTCCGTGTTCCATCAATTCTATTTATTTTATTTCGCGCTGGCGTTGATCGTCTGCTACGATTAACGCCCGCTGTTGCTAGGATATCCACCAGTCACATGGTTTGGTTTATGAGCAGCAAAAGGGTTGCCATAGCTCGGTCTACTCTTATTATTAGTCTATGGAAAAAATTGGTTCATGGATACATCATGTGACTAGTGGAAGAGGCTTGACGAAAACTTTGGCAGCATGGTTGCTAGATGGCAGGATTATCTATAGTTTAGCTCTCGACATGTATTTTAAGATGTAATGTGTTTTTATTATAATTTTTTTTCCAGGTGCAGAGATGATTGAACTGTTTTTCTTTTAGTTTGTGCATTATTTTGACATTAGTAATTAGTTTTTGATCACAGTTTTCAGTAACTTTTATTTCATTCGGAACTACTACGTCAGCGTTGGCGTAAACGTAATGGCGTAAACGTTTTGCGTTAACCCAAAAAATGTACTAATCGGTATCTTAAATTGAAATTGTAGGTAAAAATCTTACTGTTTGCCAATTCTTTTTGGGCGCTTGAAACCTTTAATTGTTTAGAGAGTTATTGAAATTGAATAAAGAAAATGCACAATACTATCTAAACGAAAATCTCACTATATAAACAAAATATTTACAACTTAGAACAACAAATTTACAAATCGGACTCCATAAAAGATCATTCTTCCGTGTTCCATCAATTCTATTTATTTTATTGCTCGCTCGCGTTGATCGTCTGCTACGATCAATGCCCGCTGTTGCTAGGATATCCACCAGTCACATGGTTTGGTTTATGAGCAGCAAAAGGGTTGCCATAGCTCGGTCTACTCTTATTATTAGTCTATGATTTAAACTTTTTAACTGTTGCCATCTTGTGTTTGTTAACAAATAAATGTTTGTAATTATTTTGAGCAAGGCTTTTAGAATGATTTTCAATTTTCATTCTTTACTTTTTATAATTGTTCTTATTGATACATTTGGTAAATTATTACATGATCTGTACCCCTTTTTTTTTCTTGTCTTTAAATAAAATATGCGTTGATCTTTTGATTTTTAAAGTTGTGTAATGTACAGTCCATATACTTGTGATTCGTTTGTAGACACTGCAAAATACTTCTTATCCTGAAGAGGATTTTAATTTTACTTTTATTTATTCATTTATAGCAAAAATCTACGATTATGAGGAAATTGATTTACAATATTTTATTCTAGGTTATTTATAATTAGGTATGTTTTAACTCTCACAGAAAATTGTTTCTTTGATTATTTACCTCAAGGTCCTTTTACGTGTAGTATTTTTTTTTTAGTAGTTATAGATTTTCAAACAATATTTTCCCTTATGGAAAGCTCTATTTATGAAGAAATGAAATTACAAGATTATCCCTTAACTATTTTATTGATCATCAAAAAATCAGGTACAAATGTGAGTATTAAAAATTTATTAACTATTAGTTTCTAAAGTCTTCATGTTTTCCCAAAAATCAGAATTTTTCTTCTTGCAAATAGTGTTTTATAAAAAAAAAACTGGTTAAAACCAAAAAATCATGTTATTTGACTACTAAAATATAATAGAATAAAAAAAACTTTTAAACCAACCCTGGAAAAAAAGTTATGCAAACAAAATTAAAATAAGAAACAAAATGTTCATTTCTGCACTACTGTTTTGAAATTTGCCTTTTTTGGAATGCATTCGTTTTTCCCCCCTTTGCAAGTAGCAACACCAGTAGATATTGCAGACCGCCTGCAGTTACCTAGGTGTTTGCTATGTGTACTGCAGGTTATTTTCCCTGCATTGATATGATGCTGGCAAAGAAACATCATCTACAGAATTCATTTATTTTGATTTAGGTGCGACGAAATTAGATTGTCAAGCGGGGTTGGGTTTTGGACTGTCCAAAACTGGTTTAGGACAGGACAGGTGGGTTTTACTGTCCAAAACTGTCTTAAACTGTCCAAAACTATGCTAAAGCTAAAGGAGTGTAATCTAATCAATTTGTTTTAATGCAATATTCGTAATACATAAATATAGATATTAATGAGGTTTAATTAATGAGTATTTGATAATATTTTTCCCCAAATGTTCGTTTAAAAAATATTTTACCTAAAAAAATATCAGTAACTAGCACGTAAAAACTTCCTTATGTAACAGTTGGTAGAGTTATGAAAAGAAATACACAACACTACCAAAATAACTAATTTCAGTTCCATTTATAACTCAAAGGAATGTTATTAAATGTGCAATAAATATTGTGGTGAAAAAAAAGCTTATTTTTTTAATGGTTTTTGCAAATAATTTTTACATAATGTTTTAATGAAAATTACTTTTTTAATCATAGATTAAAGAACAAGAAATTGATGATTAAACACTTAATTATAAAACCCTTGTGCTCTTCTTTTTTTAGTTCATATTTTTAATATAGTACATTCTGTAACTACAAAAATTCGTAATTTATTGCATTTAAGTCAATTATTGAACTATATTTTGAACACTTTCTTTTGCACACATGCATAAATGTTAAAAAAAAAATTGGTTAATGAAAAAAAAAAAAAAAAATCCTGCATACAAATTGAAATTTGTGATGAAGAATTTAGTTTCTACGTAACTAGATTAAAATCAGCTGCATAAATAAGTTATATACTATTATTCATACTTGAATATCCACATTGAATAAATGTATTAAATAATCCAAAAAATAGTTTTGACACATTTTGTTCTGTTTTTGATATTTTCTCACAAAATATAGTTTCTCAAAAAATAGTTTTAGGCACTTTCGGACACAAGAGTTTTGAACAGGATGGTAAAATCCTTGCCAATCCTGCTTTCATTTGCACACATGCATAAACATAGGTAAATTTGGTTACTATTATCAAAAAAATAATAAATAAAAAATGAAATAGACTCATGCATACAAATTGAAATTGTAATCAAGAATTCAACTTCTATGTAACTAGATTAAAATCAGCTGCACAAATACATTTAATGTTCTTATTGAATAAATGTTAAATCTAAAGCATTACTTTAATACATTTTATTCTGTTTTTAATGTTTTTTCACAAAATACAATTTTTCTAAAAACATAGTTTTGGACACTTTTGGACAGGACGGTAAAAACCAGGGTTTTTACCGTGGTTTTTACTGTAGTGTCCGAAACCTTGCCAACCCTGTTGTCAAGGTGTCGAAAAAATCTTAATACATATCTTTTTTTTTTTTTTTAAAAAAAAGCTTCTTGGTTCAGCTGTAAAGGAGAGGTACAAAAGTTCTGTATCTTAGATTAGATTCTGATTCGAGTACCTTGCGCTTGACTGCCGTACCATTCTTTTAGTACAGTGCAATTAGACATGAACCCCAACATCCAAAGTAAAAGTTTCCCGTACACTCCAAATTGTTGTATACTGTCCCCATATTGTTTGGTAAAAAGTTACACCGTTTTCAGCGTCGGGTTTTGGGGGGGGGGGGAAGAAGTTGGTAAATTAGTAGTTTTTACCAGTTTTTTGGAAATATTTAAAAAAACTATGGCGTTTAGCGCGAAAAGTGTAATATACAAAATAATCTACACTAAATTACGAACAAAATGGTTCTAAGCATTATTTTGTCGAGTGAACGATTCCAGAGTTATGGCGGGTGTAAAAGTAGAAAATTTTCGCATTTTAAAGAATTTTTGGAAAATGCAATTCTACCTCCTCCGTAAACAGAAATAACTAAACAATTTTATTAAAAAGTAATATTGTACAATCGTATTCTAGTCTAAAAGAAACTAAGAGGCACCACATGGAGTTAGAAATGTAGAAATACTGGGAACGAGAACCGGTTTTCTGCAATTTGCGTTAACTGTGATAAAGCACTTGAAGTTAGACTACTAGCTTCAAAAAAGATTGAAAACAAAACATTCAGAGATAGACTAGAAAAGAAAGTTAGCTGTTCAGTCTCTAGCCTCTATTACCAAGTCTATGACAATTAGCAACACCACTGTATGTGTGAACCCTAATACCAGGGGTGTTTGTGATCCGAAATTTCAGAAATTTCCGACATTTTTTGGTTGACAACACATTCTAAAACGGAAAAATTATTCTAAAAAATAAAAAAAAACTTGAAAAATAATTTTTATCTATGATTTAAATGATTTTTTTATGCATAATTTGAAGAGTTTTTACTGGGGAGGGAGAAGGGTCGAGCTTCCTCATAGTTTCAGAAAATTTCACACTGCCTTCAGAAAATTTTACTTGAGTCCACGTGCACCCCTGCCTAATACTCTCTCACATCGGATGGTGTGCACTGTAAGAAAATATGAGAGACTTTAAGAAATACTGTTTTTGCCACGAAAAAATATTCTAATAAGCGGGATATTCCAAAAACCGGGATAAAAATAACACATTACATTGGTTTGGTACATTGAAAATGTATTATATTAAGCGGGATATTCTTTTAACCGATATTCTAATAAGCGGGCTCGCCCTGTATTTTAATTTTAATTATGTGCATATCCTCCACCCTTGGTTCCAGATTCAAATGAATCATCGATCACCCCTTATTTAGAAAAAGTGTCCTACATCATTGATGAACATCACCTTCTTCATCGTGTTTTCTGACGTCTCCCAGCTATTTTCAGACAGATTTGCGAGCAATGCATAAATTACGTAATTGCTCATTATAGGCCAGCAACTTGTTTTTGATGAATACGAGCAAGGAACCACAAAAGATGAAGAACAATTACGTAGATCACGTTCTACCACTAACATTGAAGTCAAAGTTGAAGACTCAATCGATGTAACTATCAACCAAAGTGAATTTCTAAGAAAAAAATGTGCCTTATTTCTCTCCTGACAATGTACTTGCAAAGAGGCGGTTGCACAGTTCATCAAGCATCGCGTGACGATGATTTATTTATAGTTTTAACAGCGATTAATAAAGCTAAGAATGGAATTGAAGCTTGTGTGATCGGTGATGACATGAACTTACTAGTCTTGTTGAATGTTCACACACCATCAGAAAACAAATTGAAAATGGTGGTACCAAAGAAAGACAATCAGCAGGAGAAGGTGTGCGCAGAAAAGTATTTCTTTCTTGAAAGAATACTGAAGATCTAGATAGCTTTCGATACCAGTGTTACTTGCAGGCTATTGCAAAGCAGCCCATACATTCATTGTTCACACACACACAAGTTGGCTTACCCTCACTTCAACAGCTACCAGGCAGCATTCATATAGAACCTACCACCAAGTTCAGCAGCGGCTGGATGAAAAAAAGAATTTACCTCCAGTGGGGGTGAAAGAAGATTGGTGAA
The DNA here is from genome assembly GCF_026930045.1 of Uloborus diversus. Lineage (NCBI taxonomy): Eukaryota > Metazoa > Arthropoda > Arachnida > Araneae > Uloboridae > Uloborus > Uloborus diversus. The sequence continues at coordinate 24,744,548 of NC_072734.1, read as the reverse complement.
TACCTGAGACCAATTACAACAATCTTATTAGTTGGTCCTCTTTGGTATAAATACCGGTGTCCATTTGGTTGCTGTCAGTTCTCTCGCAACTTCTGGTTGTGCTGGTGAGCTTTTTGCACCGATGAAGAAACTCCATTGTAGCCTTGAAATAGTTATATGCTGTATTTTCTTCAATATTTGTGCTTTATTTACGTTGGTTTTTTTCACTTTAATTAATTACAACAATGCATTCTGCAACTCCCAAGGAATTACTTTCCCTCATAGTGCGCGTTTAAAAAGCCGAATGCGTCCATAACTGGGCGAGTGCAGAAGTAATGGTCTAAACTGCTCAAGCATGTACAGTAATTGTTCAGGTCTAGGAAGTAATAACAGGGGCACTTATATCATAGACAAAGATCTAGAAGAGGACGGTGGTATGCTTGAAGAGGACTGAATACTGGTGAATACTTTGCATCACAATATGTCGCATTCAACATTCTACATTTTTATTAAATATTAGTATTGAACTCAGTTTACGAACGTCAAAAAGTTTGATAAAATATAGTTGCAATATACAGGCAAAAAAGCCTATTTTCTAAAGAAAAAACTTCAAAAGCAGCACTTATAAAAATGTTATTAAAAATGATATAACTATAAATCATAATTGTTATGAATTTTTATAATTTAAAATCATCTATGTTTAAAATATATTCATTCTTATTGCGGCATTGTCTAGAGAAAGTTTGGGTTTCTCCGTGCCACAGATTTACATAACCACGGTCCATGAATGCTTTTTTCCCCTTAAAAGTAGAGCCCCTTGAGTAGGTGGTGAGGTTGTCGTTCCTTCAAGGGCTAATCACAAACATACCACCAGCACCATAAATCGCAATTTGCTTTTACAAAACACTCCTCATACAAAAAATTAGTTTCCTGAGTGATAGTGAATTTTTTCAGAGTGATAGTGAATTTTTTTTCCGAAAAATCTAAAAAAATGCGAAAATTTTCTACTTTTACACCCGCCCTAACTCTAAAATCGTTCACTTAACAAAATAATGTTTAGGACCATTTTGTTCGTAATTTAGTGTAGATTATTTTGTATAAGGCACTTTTCGCGCTAAACGCCATAGTTTTTTAAATATTTCCAAAAAACTGGTAAAAACTACTAATTTACCAACTTCTCCCCCCCTCCCCCCAAAACCCGACGCTGAAAACGGTGTAACTTTTTACCAAACAATATGTGGACAGTACACAACAATTTGGAGTTGACGGGAAACTTTTACTTTGGATGTTGAGGTTAGACCTTTTTTCGGTCTATTTGCACCGTACTATTTGTGATTAAGTTATGGATGATTTTTATTTGCGTTATTGTCAGTACGAAAGTAGTGCTGTACTTTTATGTAATAATAGATCTAAATAATTTCATTATTCTTTGCTGTTAATACTTTTTAGTATGATTTTTTTTTCCTGTTTAAATATGTAGATCGTGTTTCAGATAACTCTAGGAATCATTATCCTGAGAACTATCTGTTTTATTTTTTGCTCAAATCTTTGCGAACTTATTGGGTATTTTATTTATTTTAATGCTTTATTGCATAAGAATTTTCTGTAGAATGTTTTATTAAGATGTGTTCCGTATTCCCCCATTTGTCTCTAACTTAATCTTTTTTCCTTCTATTACATTAGGTTGTGGTTTTATTGGAAGACATATAGTTGAATATTTAGTTTCAAATAAACTTGTTACAAAGGTAACTATTGTGGAAATTTCATTTTTTATTTTTAAAACACTTTTTCGCGCATTAATTTTAACTTTTCTTTTGCATAGGTTAGGGTAGTAGATAAAGTACCTCCACAGACAGCCTGGTTAAATAAGCATCACCAAGTAAGATTTTTTTTTTGTATTTTAGTAGTCAATATACTTTCAAGTCTCATTAACATGAACACGTCATCTCACTCAGCGTGGAAAATTGATTTTTTTCCCTTCAAAGTTTTTTTTTTTTTACATTTTATAATCAAGATTATAACGAAAGATTTAGATGATAAAGTAAAGGGAAAAAAACAAATATTTCATGAGTAGTACTTACTAACATATACGTCATGAAGTTCAATACAAGAAACGAGATATGAAAGTGGAAGGTAAATTATACGCAAGGCAAAACGTCAGACATTTTTTTTTCCGGATTAGTACTCGAAGATCTGAACATTTTCCCGATTCTTGTTTACCCTTTGTCACCTAAACATGAAAGAAAGAAAATAAATTGACGCATCCCATTATAGTTTTATTACTTCTGGCGATTGATTAACGGTTTTATTTACATGATGATCTCACCTGTTCCAAAGTGCAAGAAACAACAAGTTTGAAATAAGCTTATTTTTCTTACAGGAAATTGTGGAAAAAATTAACCTCATTTGAGAGAAAAAAAGAAGCAAAATTGTCATGCTTTTTAATTTAGACTAAAGCAACAACTCACAAAAGTTGCTATCGCGAAACTATAAAAATCAAGATTCAAATAAACATAACTTTTAACCTTACCTATTATGATTTATTCTTTTCAAAAGGTTTTTTTTCCCAACAAATGCGCTAAAACGTTCCCAATTGTTTCCTGAAAGTAAGAACAGATGCTAGTTTTCCATTTTCTCTTCGAAAATAAAAGGGCAGCATACTTATGCAAGTATGCAGCAGAGGCTAAAATTGTAGACACGTTTGGAAATATTTTAATCTTGTATGCTTGAGTTAGGATAGATAGCTTTTATGCTTTATCAAATTAAGACCTGAATCAAAAATTAAATACATTTTTTAAAACTTATAATGCAAAAAGATTCAATATGAAGAACTGACTAAACCTGTATTCTAGAGAAAAAAAGGCTTCTTTTTTTTTTGCATTTATTTGTAATTTTACTTATTTAAACACAGACTATTATGACAGAATTAGAGCTTGCCACATTTTTTTACATTTGCAGTTACCAGACTAGCACTGTCCCTTGGAAACACGTCATTGATATCACTGGTGCCCACACAGGGGGAGGGGGAATTATGGCGCAAGTTGTGACATCCAATTTTTTTTTCTTTGGGGGGGGGGAGATTTTTTAAATTATTTTATTTATTCATTTAAATTTTTATTTTGCTTTATTTTTAATTTATTTTATTTTATTCTGTTTAATATTTTATTTCATTTATTTATTTAGTTTGTGTGTGTGTGTATTTGGTATGTGATTCGCATAGCACAGAACTTTTCTAATAAAGTAATAATAATAATAATTAAAAATAAATAAATTAGTAAATAAATTTATTTAAAAAAAAAATAAATAGAATAAAAAAAGAGAGCTAAAAATTAAAAAGGTAACAAGGGTTGAGAATATTTTTAGCGGAGAGGATTTGTGCCATTGAACTTGGGGGGGGGGGGCATCCCTGATATCCATGATCCCTAGAAAGGGATGCCTTTCTGACACATTCTAGAAGTGATATAACTGGATTTGGAACATTGTCAGAAAAATAAAATCTTCACACATTGTGAACTTTTAACACTGAAAGTTTTCCTTCTTTTGTTCCCAAGAGTCCCTCTTTGTTTTGAATCTCTAATAACACTGATAATAAATTTTGTAGATCACTTCTTGCTCTGTCAACATCTAGTTTCATTGTGTCACCAACAATGCCTGAAGAAAACTTAACATTTAAAACTATTGAGTTTTAGTCCGTAAAAATGAGACAGGGAATAAATTTTAAGCATTAGTTTTTATTTGTAGATTCCAAATGTTAAAATCAAAATGTTAAAATCATGTAGGAAAATATGAACTGCATGCCAAAGCACGCTATGAATGGTCATCTCTCCATATAACACATTCCTTTTATCTTTAATTGAATAGAACTTATAATGCTGCAGCAAAACGTGAGTGATGTCTCACTGACGAATCGGCAAGAAAAGTCATTACCAATTCGTCAACTGCATTTGCATGAGAAATCATCCAAAACATTATTAATTCAGAACTTAATAAAAACTTTAAATACATTTTCAACCTTAATTATAAACTTTCTTTACCATTCATTTGATGTTTTGCTACTGGCTCTGTATAGCATGAACTGCTCTTTAATCCTCCTTCTGGATCACAAAATTACTTGCTTAAGGAAAGTCATATATCAATGGATCATTACTTTTCACATTAGAATCATACTCAATTTCGCCATTTGCGTTTTTTAGAGCATTATTAATTGTTTTGATTCAAGTCTGAAGTTCTTCCGCTTAAAGGTTGGAAAGAATCATTCGGGAAATATGACGTTTTCAAACCTACTTTTAACAGGCGCCTCAAACATTACTTCGTAAGGAATACGGTTGATACCTTCATTAAATGCCCTGTTTTTTCATTAATGTGCTAGGCGTAGCCCTTCAGATCCTTTACTAGCTTTATTGCATTCGAACCATGAACCTAGCACGTTTTCAACATCCTGGTTTGTACGTTTGGCAGAACCTTGAGCCTGACTGCGCCTAGATTTTCTGTGCTTTATTTTTAGATCCGACCACATTGTACAAGCTTCTTCAACAATTTGATTACTGAGCTCAGAACCATTGTCACTTTGAAGTGCACGGGGGGCTGCAAATATAGTATAAAGATATTAATCAAAGGATAATACAACTTCTGTACATTTTTTCTTTTTACTTTATGCAAAGAGATATTTTTCATTGTTTTTATTTATATGTAATATGTAATTTAATATGTTTTATTATGACAAGAATCCTGTATATTTGGGGAAGAAATTGTAATGAGGTAAAATCGTCTTCATGTATTCTGCACACTCTCGGAATGATATTCACATTCGAACTTACTCCAAACATATTGTTTCTAATAACCTTTCTGTTTGGTATGATTTATTACTTTTAAATATTTACATGCTTTTTTTTACAATACTTATTTATTGACTTATTTTGCAGGACATATTCTCTAGCAATTTAGTGGAATTTAAGAGTGCAAATTTAATAAATTCAGGTACGTTTAAATACAAATAACTATTCTTTTAAGTAATTGATTTTAGTGATATTATAAACTTCTTAAAGAATGTTTTCTAAAATCTTTATTTTTCAAAACTTTTTTAAAATCTTATCAGCTAAATAGAAATAAAATAGAATGAAATTTATGTAATTTCTCTTGTGAAGCTAAAATGGTAACACATAAATTAGTGTGCCTGTTCTTAAGCGTTTATAAACACATGTTAAAATGTTCATCAAAATCTGCATTTCATGCAACCCTGTTTTCTTTGATTGTGATGCAATTGTTGTATTATGAGCATGACAATTTACCAAAGCAGATATAAGTGAAAATAATTATAGGAGTAGGACTGAGGGCTGAGGCTCTGAAAATCTGGATTTAGCTGTTGTTCTTAGTAATTTTATTATCCCTCCCCCAGGGGTGACCACCATCACTAAGAGCAAGGGCACCTCCCTAAATATTGTGAAGACCTTCCCCTACAAAATAAAAAATACCCCTCAAAACAGCCCCTCTAAAACTTTTAATGGGCATTCTGTGCCTACCCCCCCCCCTTTAGGTGAACACCCCTGCCATCCCCCTAGAAGAGAGTTTAATTTTTCCATTTTTATACCTGGCATGAATTGGAATGAAAATTTCTCAAATTAGCATCTTTAAGTTACTTAATGAAATGAATTTTTATGGAATATTCAGGGTTCGTACGGGTCATGGAAGTCCTGGAAAGTCATGGAAAAAAATTTAGTGAATTTCAGACCTGGAAAAGTCATGGAAAATTGAAATTTTCGTTCAAAGTCATGGAAAATTATTTAAAGTCATGAAAAAATGTCCTGGGCAAAGAGAAAGTAACAGTTGCTAAAAGAACATCAGAAATATTGAGTGATTTAACAGTCTTACATATTAAAACTGGAAATTTGAATGATCGCAAAAACAATTCTGAATTTTGAAATCTCATTACATCCACTTCTGTAGCAGCCGCTCGTCTTTTTTTGCAATGTGATTTTACTGCTTGGACATCACTCGTTTTGCATTTACCATTATTTTCAAGACTTTTTATATTCTGTAGTACCGAACTTGCACATTCTTGATTTTGCCACGCCCACTTAAAAAATGCAATTCAATTGCATCCGAGTTTGTTTCCATCACTCGTAAAAACTTTATTTCTAAATTTATCAGAGCTTATCTCAATTTGTTGAAAGTTTTAGAAAATGTAGATCTTTAGTCAGGTGATAAAACACAGAAATAGGGGAATTCTAATACTCTAAAACAGTACTGCCCAACATACGCCCCGCAGAACTAATCCATGCGACCCACTGCTATGTTCAATGTCAGGAATCAAACCCTATGTTCAGGAATTTCTGAACCTATTAATTTATATGCATTTGAAAATGTGCAAATAAGTAAACAAGTACATTTGAATCAGAAGATTTATTCGCTACTGAATGTTTTTCTTTCTTTTTTTTAAATATAAATATTTGGTTTAGAAACATGAATTTACTGAAGAATGGCTTTTCTTTAATGAACCAAAGTACTGTCAAGCTATGTGTATACTTAAATGCACTGCTGATGCTAAAAGGCAACCTTTGAAGCAAATTTATTGAAACTTAATTTTAATGACTCATTCAACCTTTGTCCCATTCATTATCATTTTACCTGTTTATAAAGATTATTAGACATTTAAGCACCGTTATATTTCATTCACTGTAGTTTTACTAACTTTACTAAAAGTTATATGATGAAGACAAATAAGAATAGAGTTTAGTTTTTAAGTGTACACTGATTTTTTCAATCTCAAGTAAGTGTTTCGATGAGGTAGAAGCATTCACGTAGAAGTTTCCTTAATGCTCATTTCCAAAAAATTTCCAGTTTGAATTTAAATAGTACTATTCTCATCATGTAACAAGGTCATGAAATTTTTTTATGAAGTCATGAAAAAGTCTTGGAAAAGTCATGGAATTTTTTCATCCGAATAGGGTATGAACCCTGAATATTTTATAATGTTGGTTTTGGTTTGTTGAATACCAAACAGTGAACCCTATACAGTGAAATCCTGTTACAGTGCACTCCAAGGGACGAATAAAGTTTTTCGTTTCAGCAGAATATTCGTTGCAGAGGGAACTTCTTAAAACTTTCTTTATTTTAAAGTGTCAATTTTGCAAATTTACACTCTAATACAATTAAAATTGCAACACTTACCGTAACTAACGATAATATAATTAAACACATTAATTATTCTGAAGAATGAAAGAGAAAAATATTAAACACTGACGTTTTATTCATCGGTTGTTTTCACAAAGTGTATTATTTCTTTTTGTATGAGAAGTTTGTTCCCAGATGACAGATTATAGTTTATGAAAGATTATAGTTTATAATATCATATATAAAAGATTGTAGTTTATAATATCATATATAAAAGATTATAGTTTATGAAAGTCACACACTTCACTAACCACAAGCAAAGTTGAAATTTTTCTCACCCCCTTGCAAATCCCCAAGGTGCCTCATGCTTGGCAAGCAGAAATTTATTGCACATGACTAGACATTGGCATTTGTCGTCTCACATTAAGGCTGCTACAGTGACTCTATCTCGCACATCAGCTTATGTTTTAGCATGAGCAGGTTTCCACATTGAATGGCTCGATTTCAGAAGTACAAACAGAGTTTTTATGTTACGACTTATGAAAGTCATTTTTTAATTTCCAAAGAAAGCAATTAGTAAGAAGTATTCAAACTGACGTTGAAAAAAACATTTTGTTTTACGAATTTTTAGAAAAATCGTTTCGTTAAAATGAAAATTTTTACACATTTCCTTAATGGGTTTTAAAACAGGACTGAATGCTTTGTTCGTTGTAATGGATATTTTGTTGTATTTGTATTCGTTGTAACGAGATTTTACTGTATATGTTTATCTTTTAAATAGCACTAATTAAATGATTATATTTAAGATATTTAACCATCTGCTTACTCTGGTTCCATTTGGTGGATTTCCAAGGTACAGAATATCATCAGCATACTTTAAATCGCATGTTAAAGATCCCTTGAGTATTTATTTGACATGACAAAAATAAATTCCTTTGGAAATTTTGCATTGTCAGAAACCAGATGGGATCAGGGGGAAACTAGGCATCAAATTTCTCATATAAAACAGCAATGTACAACATAACAATCAGTTGATTTAAAACATCTGAAGTTGTAAGTTTTAATAATTTCTCATGTAAGGATAAAAGAAAGTTTTATTATGAGGCATTAATAATCAAAATATCATTCTTTCAAAATTTGCTTTCCACTTGGTGTGGGGTTTCAAAAAAAGTGAAACATTTAATATATGAATAAAAAAGCATTATAAGTAGTTCAAATGTGCTTTTTGCAAATTTTTAAAATTTAGAAAGCTGAGGTCTATATTTTATTTAACTTAAACAATTAGATCTAAGTATAATAGATCTTCAGAAAATGTTCAAAAAGGACATAATTTAAATTAAAATCTAGTGCTCTATTTCATATTTTTTCAGTGTGACGACAGTGAATATGATATATGATGTATGTTTGGCATTTTCTAAAAGTGTTGTCTCTGCTAGAAGTTTAAAATTTCATATCTATCAGTCAGTTTATCGTCAAAAGCTTTGATTTCAGCTGTTAATCGTTTTTAACTTATTGTTTTTTAGTGTCATGCCAAAATGCCTTTGTAGATGAAGAAGGACCTTATGATTTTGTGATTAATTTAGCTGCAGAAACAAAAATGGGACAAAGTGATCCAGTAAGTAACTTTTTTTATTTTCTGTATCTTTAGTGTGAATTTTCAATAGAGATCAACTAAATTGAAATTTCTGCAAACTAAAAGAGAGTTTAAGACATTTCTCAGCTATTTAATGTCACGGAGTTTCCGTCTTCTGGACATCGGATCGAAATCTCTCTCTCTTGTTTTAACCCTCCATGTACAGTTCAATTTTTATACTTTCCAGCCTAAAATATAGGGTGATTTTTTAAAAAATATTTCCTTTACCTATATATGCTACTATTCACATCCTTATCAGTTGTTTTGAAATAATTCAAGAGTTTTACTAGCTTTTGCATTTCCAAAAGCTATACAATACGGCTCCCGCTATTTCAGCGGGCAGCGTTTATAAGTTGAAAAATTCATGTAATATTTTTTGTTTTAACATGAATATAATTTTTAAACATTATCTTTCAAAAAATGTTACAGAAATTTGAGATGAAACAAAAAAAAAAAAAAAGAAAGAAAAGGTTCAGTTCTACTTTGTCAGAATATATACATTAATGTGAAAAAAAAATCATTTCTTACATTCAGTTTCTTTTTCCCCAGGACACTCGACACTCGGTAAATCCATATCTTTCATAAATGTTTATCACGCAAGAGTCAAAGAAAATGCAAGGCAATGAAAGACAAATTCAGAAATATGCAGGGGATAAAATCAAGCCAGGGAAAACAATATCCTGAACTTTCCAGTGCCACCTAGCAGCAAAAATAAGCATAAAATGTTTTTTTTTTTAATCTTTAGGTGGAAATAGCAGGTATTAAAATAAGGGAAAAAATTTCTTCCCCTGCGATTTTCATGTGATTCATAGTTATGGATCTGATAGCAGAATACTGCTTTTGCTGTGTACATCGCAGAACAGATTCCTAAACTACAGAACAATTCTGTTCAAATGTGCTACAGAAATTCTACAGATTAAATAAAATTGAAATTCCAAGGGAAACAAGTTAGTTTCATGTCTGATTATTTTTTTAATTAGGTATACAAGGAAGGAATTGTCAAGCTCAGTACTAATTGTGCAAAAGAAGCTATGAAACATAAAGCCCAGAGGTTTATTGAAGTTTCTTCTGGTCATGTACATTCCAGTGAAAAGGTAAGAATTTTCTTCTTCCTTAAACCCTTCAGAACTCACACCCTGAGCAAAATACTCACACCAAGAAGAAATATGCAACCTTCTTGTTTTTTTTTTCAGCAAGCTTAAAAACTTTTTTTTTTATTTTGTGTCATCAAATATTTAATTTGTTTCATCAAGTACTATTATTTTTTATAATACATGGTGTTTAAGATGAATAATAAATGAAATATTTTGAACTAAAAAAAAATATTTTAAGCTTTTTTTTTTTTTTTTTTGAGAAAAATTCACACAATTTCTCAGATCACTGATTTTGATGTAAGTTCCAGAGGGTAAAAAAGTGTCTCACCAATCAACTTTGTTTTGTTAAGAAGGTTTATCTTTTCAATGCTGAACACATACCTGCCAAAGTTACTGTTTTTGCGGGAGCTTTCTGCTTTTTTCAACTGTCTCCTGATTTTTCTCTTAAGCATGATTTTCTTCTATTTTTTAAAATTTAGTTGATATATGTCAGCCCTGTTTAATCAAATATTGTCGGTTCCAAGAAATATTATTCGATTAAGCAGGGAAATTTTCTTTACCTTTCTAAATTGACAACATTTGTCTTAAAACGTAATAATAATTCAATTCCTATATAAAGGAAATAATTAATGTTAGTGGCGAAAATGTTTTTGAAATAAGCTAAATAAACAACAAAATAGTTTAATCATTATTATATACGTTGCAAGTATGTCTCAAAATTATAAAAAGTAACTTACAACTTGAGTTATGAAATCTTTGTTCTTTTTCCAGTATATTACTTTTTGAAAAATTCCATAATAGTGGATTTCTTGCTCAAGGTCTTTTTGAAACAGTTCTCTGACTCTCTTTTCCCCTTCTTGTCTACTGTATCTTACTTTTAACATTTATCAGTTTATTATCGTCTAAAATGCGTATATCTATTTGTGTTATTCACTTTAATTATTGACTGCACTTTTTTTTTTTTTTGTAATGGCAAAGACAAAAGAAATTTAATAGAATTGTGGAAATGATTTGATGATATGAATGTTGTTTTTCTCGCCCGTTGTCAGTGAAAAATATTACTTAATACTTTTATGTCAATATATATTCTTACTCAATTTTTTTCTAATTTATTCAAAAGATTTCTCAACAAGAATATTTGTTAAAGCTGATCACCATTGTTCAAGGGAATTATTCAATTAAGTGGGGATCCTTAACATTGCGTCTATGGGGGAAATATTCAGTTTCAGGCGGTTATATTGTATAAGCAGGTATTCGTTCATCCATTACCCGATTCAGCAGGGCTGACAGTATGTATATATATATATATTTAATTGTTACAAATTTTTTAGAAATCAAGCACGACAAAAAATCATAGAAATTGTTTCCAAATCAGAGATTTTTCTTTCTATTACTTTTGAATTTCCCAAAAGTACTTACTATTGTGTCGGTAATTTTTAATATTGTTCACCTTGGCCAGGTTAAAACAAATTTCTTACATTGTTTTATTCATAACACAAATCTTTTTACTTTCCTTTTTCATACTTCTTATTAAAAAATGCAAAAGCTTTGCATCTGTGTTTGTAATTGGATTTTCTTATTTTCCTCCTTTTTCATTTTAGATCATTATTAAACTTTGTTAAAGCTAGTAAAATCATAGCAAATGAAATCTGTTTATTTTCATCAAAACCACAATTCGGAAATGTTTAAACAAAATTCTGTAATGATTTTGAGTATGAGTTTTCAAATGTCATGAAGTTATATGCTTAACCAAATAAATTTAAAGCTTATCTCAAAATATTTTCAATGTAATATCTTAGTGTTTTTCCCTTTTTTTTTTCAAAATGAAATTTGCTGTTTGTCTTTCGTAAAAAGTAGCAAGTATGCAAGGGGAAATATTCAGCTGGTAGTTTGTGTGTTGCTAGAATTTTCTTCACTCATGATATTGTCACATAGATTGAGTACACACTACACTGTGGAGATGAAAACTGGTTTATTCTAAACAATCAAACTATCAGGCTACAAGGTTGCAACTGCCAACTCTCAGCTCAAAAGAAAGTTTTTATACAGAAACTTAAGAACATTCTAGAACAATGCAAATTAAGACTATTTACATATATTTACATATTTCTACAAACTTAGAGAAAGGAAGGAAAGTAAAAGAGGAATGAATGAGAAAATCACACCTGAGGACCGAACTCTCAATCTTCCAATTCCCGGTCCAGCGTTCTAGCCATTTTGCCAACCAGGCGCTCGCTTAATGAGCGGTTTATGACATTACTCCTCCTTTAAAGCAACAGTGTCTCACTGTGGGATGACTGTCTTTGCTCGGGAACGTGTAACAGTTCTTGTGTACTCTTTGTTACGTCTGGATGTCCTGGTCAGGGGTCTATTTTGAGATGATTCTTTTGTTTGAGATTCCTTTAAATTGACCTGGAACTCAGTTTCCTGGTTTTCTGGACGGTAGTAGGGCTTCATTCGTAAAACATGTACAACGTCACGGAGTTTCCGCCTTCAGGACATCAAGTCGAAATCTTGTACTTCATACGTTATGTTGGATAGCTGTCTTAATACTTGATGGGGTCCAAAATATCTTTTTAGCAGTTTTTCCCAAAGTCTGACTTTACGAACGGGGGTGTAAATCCATATAAAAACTCCTAAAGAATATTTTACTTCTCTGTGCTTTGCATTGTAGCATCGAGAGTCCTTTTCTTGAGCTTCCAGTGTATGTATACGAGAGAATTGCGTAGATTCTTCGGCTGGAGTAACTAACCGAACAATATAGTCCGAAAATATTTCACTTGGAATATGAGGAAACATGGTGTCTAATGTTGTTTCTGCTTCACGTCCATATACTAGATAAAAAGGCGTAAAGCCGGTAGTCTCTTGACGAACGGTATTGCACGCGAATGTTACAAAAGGCAATATTTTGTCCCAATTTTTCTGATCTACATTGACATACATTGATAACATATCAGCTTGTCATTTGAGGATCCACATTGCAGTATCTGTTAATTTCGGAAAAAAGCTTTGACTGGAAGATTTGTCCTCTATCGGTAATGATCGTTCTCGGTGCTCCATGCTTTAAAACAATTTCTTCGACCACAAACTTCAGGGGCTTCAGCAGATGGTAGAGCTCTTGTTATGGCAAAACAAGTAAAATGGTCGGTACATACAATAATCCACCTGTTACCTTCTCTTGATTTGGGGAACCATCCGAGCAGATCCATACCAACACGATGAAAAGGTGCCTCAGTTGGAGGAATAGGCACCAAGACACCAGGTGGTTTTTGAGGAACAGACTTTCTTCACTGACATTCTTTGCAATATAGTACATAACGGCGAACACTGCAATGAAGTTACGACCAATAAAAACGCATTCGTAATCCGTCATAGGTTTTTACAAATCCAAGATAGCCAGCTGTTGGTGCATCGTGAAAATGCCGCAGTATTTCCAATCTCAAATGCTTGGGGATAACGGGCAACCACCTTTTTCCTGAAGAATTGAAATTTTTCTTGCAGATCTTGTCAATTACTTCAAAATCTACTTTCATAGATGGTAGTAGCCTCTTGGATACAATATCATGCTTGTATGCCATCTCGCGGAATATTTATGGGGTGAGCACTATTTTCCTCAGGATTTTTTTTTAATACAGAGTAGACGAGCTCAAATGTAGTGCTGACTAAAGACAAAGTAACCTGTTCAAAATGGTCTGAACTTTGATTGATTAGTTTCTTGGGATTTTACATACTGTCTGTATAGTTGCAGATTGCAGAGCAATCTGTAACTATACATTTTAACATTTTGAACATAACATTTTGAACCTGTTAGCAGTTTAGCAGTGTGATTCATTGAAAGAATTGCCTATTCTAGACCAAGTGAAATATTTGAAGGATGTACATTGTACAATTAACTCTCATTGAGCTGGACCCTCATAAATCAGACTTAGCTTAATCCCGGCAGCCATTTAGATGAACATACTATTTTAGTAAAAGTCAAATTAGCTCAATACATGGTGCAATCCAAAAGTAAGGAACTTTCATTTAAAAAGAGATTTAATGAGCTGATTGGTACAACTGCTTAATAGTCTTAAAAATAGGCACCTCCTGCTATAATGTACTTCTTTAGGCGGCTTTTCCGTGACTCAACCGTATCCCTGAAGTCCTGTTTTGAGATATCTGCAAGGGCGCTCTTGACATGTACTTGGATGTCCTCGATGGAGTCTAAACATTTCTTTTTCAGGGCTAATTTTAATATTGGAAACAAGAAGAAGTCAGGAAGCTACAAGCCTGGGCTGTAGGAAGGCTAGGGCACCACGGGAACGTTGACTCGGATCTTCTTCAGTCAGAACTCTTGGCACAAGTTTCGCACAAACTTTCCGCCTGTGCAACTTCTCCGGTACAATGCAGGGCTTTTGCTACTTGGTAGAGACTCAAACACCAGTCCGTGTTCAAACACCAGTCCGTTCACTCGTTGCACGTTTATGTTAGTACGGGCCGAGGACTGGCGTCCAGACTGGGGTTTGTCAGTTACCACTTCCTGGCCATACCAAAGGCCTCGTGCGACTTTTTTACTTGCGAATATGACAGACACTCAGTCCCAAATGCTGGTTGAAGCATTGCGAACGTTTGGTACGGAATCCGGAAACAGAATTTTATCTCTTTGCGTTGTTCTGACAAACTTTCCATAACGCCATGTCATGCACCATAGTACCAGGGTTAATGTTGAAGCTCATGATACATCTCCAAAAGCTGGGAGGCCACTGACCTGCATTGCGCTGTAAATCCAACAACTCCCACCACCGTCGCTGTCAAGCTGAGCAAGCTGCAGGGTGTGCAAGTGTCAGTATAATGTGAGGTTCATTACTTTTGGATTGTACCATGTAATGTAATTATAAATGATCCATTATTCTTTTATATTTCCTTTTCTTGGATTCAAAATACAATGCTTTCTGTGCACAGTAATTTTTTTATGTATATTGCTCAATTTATAGGTTATTTTGTTTTATCTGTACTTTCATTAATTCTGAGGACCTGAATCCCTTATTAATCCGGATGAAGGAGGTTCTACTGTACATTTAATGTATACTCTTTTGATGCACGGGTGCCCACCTAGGGACGGTCATGGCGCAGAATGTGCCAATGAAATTTTAAAGGGGTGTTTTTCTGTTTTTTTGGGGGGGGGGGGCCCTTGCACATAGGGGGGGGGCATCCGTTTTATGTGTACATGTTCTTTTTGTTTTTTGATTTATTTTCATGGTTCCCCACACTGATGGTGGTTCCTGGACCAGTGGTTATAAAACCTAGTTTAAAGCATAAAAGTATTTTTTAAAATATATTAACTCTTCTTTTCTTAATTTTATAGTCGCGCATAAAAGAGACTGCAAAACCAGATCCGTGGACAGTTATGGCCAGATACAAACTTCAAGTAGAAGAAGAACTTTCTCTCATTCCCAACTTGAATTACGTTGTTCTACGACCTGCCGTGGTATACGGAATCGGTGATAAAAATGGCATTAGTAAGAGCATTTCATTTGCATTTTAATTGCCCTATTCTGTATTGACTAATCAAATTAAATGATTAGAAATATTACGTTAATTTCTACGTTAACTCTCTTCAAATAGAAAGGTATTTTTAAAAGTTTTTCAGGTAAACCTGATTATACTAATTAGAATAAAGTTCTTCAGTTAAGTATGTAAGTTTTAAAAACATTTATTAACTTATATGACACTAACCTCCTCATTCTAGATATCATTGTAGGGACATACTTAGTATATCCTTAATTAAATACTCTTTCATTAAAAGTAAACACAACGTTCAACAAATTTGTTTTAATTATTTTTAGGCTTAAAAAATTAATTCGTCATTACAAATAAAATTGAGTAATTTAAATATTAAAACAGCTGTTTTATTATTTAAAAAAGCCACTCATTTAAAAAAAATTAACAAAAATCTGATACTTTTGGCTTTAACAATTACAAAAATAAGTGACTGAAAATTTGTTGTCTTTTACTAAGTTTTTGATATTTAAAAATTTAATTTAATTTTTGTATTTATGTTTTGGCATTTTTAGTTATGATTTGGCATTTAAACATCAATTTAAAGTGAAATAAGAACTAACAACGACAAAGCTTTTTTCAGATGTCTTTTCATCCATAAGCTCATTTCTTTTGCATTGGAAACAGCTTTCCTTGTAACGCCGAAACAGGTGTCTGCAGTAATCTGCGATTGTGCTATTTGACGTTGTTATTTCTTATTTTACTTTTAATGCACAAAGGTTTTACCTATGAATTTAAAGTTATTAAAACTAGTTCACTTCATTTCCCGCAGTGCCAAGGCTGGTTGTTGGAGCTGTATACAAACATTTAGGTGAAATGATGAAAGTGAGTAAAATATTTTTTCTTCATTTTAGTAATATTAACAATTTCATCTTGTGGTGAAATAAGTGAAATTACTTCCCCCAAACGTTGAAAGTTCTTGTGCTGAAGTCTGTAGCGTGGGGCTTTAAGTATCTTCGTCATGTTAGTAGAACTCATGACTACTTATTTCATTACTAATGATAAGGAAGCAAAACGTGCCGAAAAATGCTCTGGATCGTTTTAAGTTGTCTTCATGATTAAAAAAAAAATAAACTTTTTTTTTTTTAAGTTGCAGTTTTGTTATGATGAATATGGAAAATCTAAAACTAAAATTTATCTTTATTTGTTTATTTTGTTTTCTTTCATTTGTTTTGTTTATTCATTTTACTGCAAACACACAAATGTACCAGTAACAGGTTCTAGGCCCAGTTAAGCTTTTCCTAGTCCACTTATTAATCCCTAATGAAGATTGATATCCCTCTGCAAAGTATTCTCCCCATTTCAAGTAACAGTTATGTTTTGCTAAAAATTATGGAATTTTACTAATTTCCATAATAGTGTTTTAAACTTATGATTCTTTGGTTCAAATTCTCATGCAAGTTTTATCTTGTGCGGTTTTTTGCAAGCTTTAAAGAAATGTAAAAATTGAAACTAAGCAGAAATTTATTGTACAGTAAACTCCCAATTATCGGCAGTCAAATTATCCGTGGATCATCATTTTTTTCTAAAACTTATGATTGTGTTATTGTTCGCTACAAGATTTTACATACATTTTTTATATTCAATGTCAGTCGATACAATGTAACAATTTTTTAATTATAATTTAAACGTATGTGTGAGTGTTATTAATATTTTTAGTTTATCGTAGACACCAAGTATCATTTTTTATCTATTATTCCGATTATCCGCGGTTTTTGCTTATCCGTGGTTACCGTGTCTCCCTATTACGTGGATAATCGGGAGTTTACTGTGTTAAAAGAGATTTTGTGTATTTCGCTAGAATTGAAGTTCAAATAGTTTGAGCTGTTTTAAATGTGCAAAAAATCTTGGTACAAACTCTTGGTGTCCAAGTACCTCTGTGTTAAATGGGGTAAAGATGTGATGTAAAACATAGATCTGTATCAAGAATATACATACATGCACATGTATACACTCTGTTTTATTATTATGTAACTAGAAAGTCGTCTGTCAAAGTATGATGGGTGAAAATTGCTTCTCTTTTTTTACATTTTAACAAAGCAATTGCCTGTTTGTTGATATTTTGATAGTTGAAATTTGAACCCTAACTCTAGTGGATTAACCCTAATCTCCAGTAGGTAGGGTTCATAGTTGACCGCTTTTCGGAGAAATAAGAATGAGAATTTCGGAGAATAAGAATGTGTCATACCCCTGGAATGACACATTCTTACCAGTAAACCAGTTCAGTTACTGTATCTAGTTCAGCCTTGTCACAATAAAGCCTTTCCCTATATGTTAAACATTACAAAAACACATTATCAAATTATCATGCCGTGGTGCAAGTTTCATTTTTGAAACAGGCGCGTTACTCGATCATCGGCTATTATATATATATATATATATATATATATATATATATATATATATATGAGGATTATAAAAAATCCTTTAAAACATTACAAGTTTTAATGCAATTCTTCTAATTGACAAAAATGATATAAAACCCTTTGGTAATTGAAATGCATTTTTAGTGTGTTTTTTTTTAAGTTTTCATTTTTTACTTTTTTTGATTTAAGTTTTAACTTTTTGTATTCTAAAAAATTAGGATGAGATAAACCCATTTTAGAAAGAACATGTAATTAATGAATTTCATATTTTAGTTGCTGTGGCATAAGGATATTAAAATGCATTCCGTGCATGTTCTTGACATGGTTAGAGCCATATGGCATGCTTGCCTCCATGGGAAATCTGGAGAAATTTATCACATTGTAGACAAAGGAGATACAAGTAAGTTTAGGAACTCTTGATTTTTTGACTTTGGGTGGTTTTATCTACATGTTTGTTTCGTAATGTACATGTAAGTTTTTGTTCTGTTTTACAGCTCAAGGGAAGATAAGTGATATTGTGTCCGACATTTTCAATATTAATCATGATTATTTCGGAACAGCCATGTCGACTCTTGCAAAGGTACTCATTCATCCTTACTTTCAAACTTTAGAACAACATAATGTTTTAACCAGTTGTTTGAGTTGTTACTTTTTCATACTATGTTATTTATGTGTGGGGGGGGGGGGTGCTCATTAAAAAATGGTCTTTCTGATAGTTAAAATAAAATTCTTTCATTTTTATACAGTGTTTGATTTGTTTTTGGTATAGTGTTTCTAAGCAATATAAAGATGACATGAATAAAATTCGAAACAAGTTTCTGTGTTGAATTAACTATGAAGAAGGTAGTGGATTGATTGGTTATACAGCCATGATTCAGTTCAAAATTATTATAGTATGAACCATATTATTTTTAATGGGAACAAAAAAACAACAATAAATTAATTTTTGATACAAATAAAGTTTTGGAGCTGAATATTCATTGTTAATTTTTAACATTAATACTTGCAGGTTTTGTTTGACAATTTGTTAAGAAAAATATTTTCCAAGTAATATTATAATCTCTATATAATTGCACAAGAAAAGGCATCCTTCTAAAGTACTGTATATAAATTATTCAATTTTGAAATTTCTGATTATGCTCAATTCTAAGTTTTGGTCTTTTTATCATTGAATGCTTATTTATTAAATGTGAATGATTTCAAATGTTTCCTCTTTTTCATTTGTAGACATTAACTTATAAATAAAAGTTTCAAATAATGAATTCAGCAATGCTTTCATACCAGCTTACATATATTTTTTTGTTTAAAGATGTTTCTAACTGTTAAAAAAGTATGGTTGAAATAATTAAGACCTTAAACCAGATGAGAAAGATAAACATATTTACAGATACAAATCAGTTGTGTGGGAAAGTAGGCTAATTTAATTCTAAATAGACATCTTTTTTATGCTGATTCTCTAATTTCCATTGAACATGGGGTCTTAAATTCAGTTTCTTTAATGAAATTGCTCATAAAACAAAGGTCTACAGAAAAAACTTTAACTTAGCTAATTTAATTTTCCCTGTCTATAATTTAATTTTTTTTAATTGTACAGTAAACTCCCGATTATCAGCGGTTGGATTATCAGTGGGTCTTTTCAAATTTTTTTGTAGCTGTCATTAAATTTTTTAAACTTATGATTGTGTTATTGTTCGTTTTTACCTTTTACATATATTTTTTACATTCAATGTTAGTAGAAGCAATGTAGCAATGCTTTTAGCTATAATTTAAACGTATGTGTGAGTGTTATTCATATTTTTTTAGCTATTGTATACTGTAGTATCGTTTTTTACCAATTATTCGGACTGTCCGCGGTTACTGTTCCTCCCTCTTTTTTGGATAATCAGGAGTTTTATGCATAATTTTATCTTAAGTAATGGTTGAACTCTATATTTGTCATCAACACCTGTGTGTTTGTCTAGAATGTTCTTCCTTTTCTATGGATATTTATTTTTTTGAAGAAGTATACCTTCTACATAGGGTACAAATTTGGGATGAAAATTATTTATGCTTAGGAAATGATGGCTGAAGAATCATTGAAGAATTCTTCTTTGTATCCATTAATGAAATTGTAAAAAATGTAATTATTTTTATTTAGTTGTATTTTTCAATCAAAAAAGAATGCCTCTAGTTCAGTGCAGTTTTAACTTCAAAATATCTATCTGCAATTTTTTTTTACTTATTTCTTACTTAATCTGCTGTTCGTCGGAAACTCTGCAGTTGATGCAAAAGCAGTGTTTTAGAATTTTCAAAATGTTTATGTGTTTCAAAATTACAGTATGCTTTAAAATTTGAGACATCTTAATGTCAAAATAACTACTAACATTTATTAAGTTTTCTATTCTTAACTTTTAGTTTCCAAAACCAATTATTTTTATATTGATATATATTTTAAATTCTGTTTGTAGCTAGTAATCGATTGTTGAATGTTATCAAAATCATTTGTTCCTTATTTCTTAAAACCTAAATTCATTCTTAATTTTACCTATTAAGTGCTACTTAATGTAACAGATAAAAATCAAAGAAATAGAATCACATACTACACTTTAATAACGCACTTCTGGTGTTTAATAAGTTTTTTTTTTTTAATAGAATATATCTATATGTTTGTGAATAGGTCAGCTTAAACACTTAAACCTGAACCAAACCTGTCACCATCTATTCAGGATTCAACATTTTTCATTGCCGTTTGGGTGCGGAAATATCTACAACCACTGCCCTGGCACCAATACAGTCACATTTTTAAATCACCAATGCACCCTTATTTACTCTCAAAAAAAAAAAGTTTCTAATATTGCTTTCAATGAATCTCTTATCTTGAGCTTTACATATGCAATGTTTTTTTTAATATTATATTTTTATTTATTTCTTTATTGTAAAGGCACCTAATTACAAATGTTTCTTAAAATAGTGGTTTAAGTTATTCAGTGCATTGGAGAAAATTTAGCAATTTATTTATAACTTTTAATCAGTGCAGCATAAGAAGGATTGATAATAAAACAAAAAAACTTTCATTTTGTTGAAAAAAAAAAATCCTGAAAAATGGAAAGTTTAAAAATATTTATGGAGTTTTGTCTTCTGTTACATTCATAATATAGTCGTGAAATATGTTCATAAATAACTAAGATGTTTTGAGATAAAAATGCATAAGTAAATGTACCTACATTGGAAGCTTTTGTTCTTTGAACTAAAATAATTTTTGTGATCTCTATTTCAGTTGATGTTAAATCATCTGCTGAATTTTTACAATTATCTTTTTATTTATTTATTTGCGAGAAAAATCCATCTCACTGAAAGTTTCAACTGTGTTTTGGGAAACGAATGCTGAAAAAATCTCAGTGGGATTACATAAAGTAGAAGTTACTTTCTCCCTTTCAGATTTATTACTAAATGTTAAAATGTTATTTAAAACTTTTTTCTCAGATAGACATGTCTACACTTGTTGATGACATCAATGATAAGCATTTAGGACCCTGGGCAGAAGCTTGTTCAAAAGATGGCATTGAAAATACACCTTTAAATCCATATTTGCATCAAGTAAGAATTAAAATATTATTTTCTCTTTGCATATTGGAATTCCAAAACTAGCCTCATTCATTTGTAACACAAAAACATCGAAAATTGGAAGAAAACGCTTTAACCAAACTGCATTTGAAGAGGATTCCCACGTGAGGGGGGGGGGACATTGCAAGTGTAATTTTCTATCTGCTGTTTAGCAGGGAGAAAATGGTTAGCTAGGCTGTAATGTAAGCGGGTTTTTGAGAATTCCCTATTCCCTGCATTAAACTGGCTCATTGCAATTTTTTTATGTAAGCATTCTCTGTATCAGTAATTCTAAACTTTTTTACTGCTGAAGACCACTTGGTACCCATCCGAATCCTAAGCAGTTCACATAAGATATAAATATTTTCACAGCTATTATGTTGGATGGAGTAAGATGAATCGAAAAATTTTCTTTAATAAATTTAATTACAACTATAAAAATGATATAGATTAATTTCCACTGGCTGTTCGCCGATTACGTGAAAATTGCTTGAGGACCACAGGTTGAGAATCATTGCTCTATATGATAACTATATGTAATACAATTCGTTATACAATGAAGCACCATTTATATGTTTCTCGTTTATACGTTTTTATCAATTATACGCTTTTCAAATTGGTCCCTGCAGAGTCTAATATACGTTAACCTATACCCATTATAAGTTTTTTCATTTGAACGCATTTTGCATACAGTCCCTTTAAAAACGTATAAACGGCGCTTCACTGTATTTTAATATTTTTCCATACATTTTTTTTAGGAACTTCTTTATGACAAGCATTTGAATCTTGATGGCAGCAAGTTTGAATCAACTGGGTTTACTTATTTAGTTCCAACCATGACAAAAGAAAAAGTCCAAGAAGTATGTTTTTCGTATTCTTCAATCCGAATTTTTGTTTCAGTCTAATAAAGTGCAGATATTTGAGTTGAAAGTTGGGCACTTCTGTTTTATAAGTGTAAAAAGTGCAATATGCTAGATACATTATAATTATAAAATCATTCACGCTACCTTTGAAATGGGGCTTAAACAATATGATTAGTGAACAATACAGAACTGTTTTAAATTTGGTTGGTCGGTTTGTTTATTTTTAATGGCGCAAGAGCTCTTTAGGGCTATACTGCACCAAACGACTTTTTGAATCAATTATATACATAAGTATAAAGTTTTAACATAAGTATAGTAATATAAGTTTTAAATATAAGTATAGTAATATAAGTTTTAAATATAAGTATAGTAATATAAGTTTTAACATAAATATATACATAAGTATAAATTTTAAATTTGGAGTAGAGAAACAAGAAATATTACTCATTTTAACATCAATGCATGATTTTCTTCAAATTTAACTTTGCTTTTACTTATATTCAAATTTTGATCATTGTTTATCGAATAAAAAACATTTATATGCAGTTGTATCTAAATAAAAATGAAGGAAGCTTTTAAAGTGACTGTGTTGCCTCCTCTGCCTTTTATGCAAATTGCGGACCAGTTTGCACAAAAGGTATTCAAGTATCAAGATAATACTTGAATAAATGCATCTTTGGTCATCTTTTGTGTTCAACATTTCCTTTTTTCACCGAGTGTTTTCGTATGATCTGTTTGCATGATATTATAATGTGAAACTTATTTAGTAAATATACTACAAAACCTATTTTTTAAAACATAAAAGTGGCAGATATTTTTCAATAAAATCTCATGATTTTTAGTGTATTGTAATTTATTTTAAAACCTTTTTCCTTTTTTTTTTTTTTTTTCAGATTATTGAAGACTACATTGCAATGGGAATATTTCCAAGGTCACTTGTTATATAAATTACGAATTATTCTTTCACTCGGGCACAATTTTGAAAAAAAAAAAATGTTTTGAAGATTTTGAGAGTTTTTATACAAACTATTTATTGTTATGTATTTTTGTTTTAAATCATGATGATTTCAAAATTTTCAGTTGATGTCATTCCTTAGTGTATCTCAGAACGGTTGAGCTGCAGACATTTGTGTGGTCTGCTGGAAATACCACTTCATGAATTACTATACATGTGCCATTTTGATGAATTGAAGACATTGTGAAGACAAAAATATAAAGGGTGCGCCTTATATGTTCTCACTTATACAGGTGTATAAAACTGGTATTTGATTCATGTTATTGTCATTCAAGTAATTGGATCATGAACCCTATGACAAAATATTAAAAATTATTAACTTCTTACAGTTATTAATTTAATTTTTGCAGTGATGATTCCGTAGTTTTTATCATGCTTGTTTATTCAATATTTTTACTTAATTTTGACACCTTCTTATTCCTGATTTTTTTATTGTTCTTTTTTATTTTATTTGCATTAAATATCTCTATAAAAAATTCATTGTTATTAGACTAACAGCAGTAATCATCTGCTAAGTTTATCTAAGTGTTTACACTATGTGACAGTGAAAAAGCAACACCGAAAACACTTTCGCAAAAATTGACCAAAAGATAGAGACAGTAATGTAGGGTAACTGATATTATGACATGCTACAATTATAAATGGAGCAACTATACGGTAATCTCAATTCTCAATAATTTGATTTACCATCCTCGCTGTAAATTGCTGTCCCAGTGATCCTCATACCTGGCTTAGTGGGGACTCATGTAAGAGACTATTTTTACTGACAATACATTCAACAAAACGTCTCTGTACACGCTTGAAGAGTTTTAGATTGCCACAAAATGTTGATGAAAATGACCTGGGAGATTGGTCCATGGTATTGAGGTCATTGCAAAAGAATTTCCACCCCTGAAACGTCCTGTATTCCCTTCCTCTTATCATCTTTGCAGCAACTGGTAGTGAATGCATATAGATAACAGTCTGCTAGTTTGCCGCTAGGACCCAATGAGTCCAGTCTCACTCCTGGTGTACTAAGCCTACTGGAAGTGCCACAGTCTTCATTGTCTGAGCATTCTCGGTTCTAAATGCTTACTGTGCTACAGAGTACTAATTTACAAGAAGACTAGTGATGTGGATGAAAGAGCACAGCGATTATCGATGGCTGTCCTTATAGATCGCGTAGCCTGGGCTCAGTAGCCAACACTTTGTACCATTCACTTAACTTGGTACATTACATCTACCGGCAGTTTGTATAGCACTAACATGTGTTCATGTTGCATTTTCCCTCTCATGTAGTGTATTTTATTGAGATAAATGGTGCTATTGAGATAACTAAATTTTATCAATAATAGTCCTTTGTTTTAGAGCAGACTGCTCAAAATCCAGGTCTGTCATACAGGGGGGTCAGGAGAAGGGCAATTGATCTCCCCCCCTCCCCCCCCAAGGCACCAAAAAATCAATGTAACTCCATTTATATGGTCAGAATTTCGCTGTTTTTCAGTAGGATATGCATTGACTATATACCCTGTGACCCCTCTGGGGACGATTGAAATGACTGGCCCATCAAGGTCAGGGTTTAGTTTCCACCTTATAGTAGTAAGTTGCCATAGTAAAAATCAAGTTACAAGGCAGACATAGTTTATTTTAAACCCAAGTATGAAAATTCTGTCGGGTCTTATGTTTTTGCTGACAAGACTTCCAGTTATAATAAATGATGAAGTGTCCTGTTTTCAGGAAATGAAAGAGATTGAGTAGTGTTTTTACTGGACCAATATTGAATTATATTATACAAGTGTGGTTTACAATGCCATAACTCAGCAAAGTTAGATCTCTGGAAGAAACCTAGCAGCATCTTTTTTACTTAGTTTTTTTCTGAGAAATATTTTTAAATCATTATATTTTGCTTACATAGTCAAGCACACCTGTAAATAATATCATAGACAAGCAAGGACTAGGCTATGGAAAAATTAATTTTCACGTCCTTAAAGTTTTAGCATTGAATTATCTTAAAATGAAATTTCATAATTATATCAATAATCTGTTCTGCATAAATAATCTGCTGTAATGATTTCTGATGCCAATACATATTATGTAGTCTAAATGGGCCTTCGTAAGGGGAGTAATTGTTTTTTAAAAAAATGACTACCTAAGTTAGAACATAAATATCATTCAAAACGTTAAAATGGTTAACAGTTCATCTGAATTTTAAAACAGAAAACCTTCATGAATCTTAACTTTCTTTTACTGCTTTGTAAAAAGTAGACTAATGAAAGTAATAGTTTTCTTTTTCTTTTTTAAGACGTAAAAACATATAAGTCTTTTTAGCCCCTCTCTTAATTTACACATATGGATGCTCATCAGACTTAAGCTCCTTTTTTTTTTTCAAAAGCAATTTAAAAGAATTTTTAGAGAGTTTTAATAGTAAAATTTAGCATCCACAGTCTGTTTAACCATTTTGAAATGTATCTATCTACTTTGCATATTCTCGAATTGCATTGCCCATTTATCAGATGAATTTGAATGAATGGAAAATTTCTTTTGTGAGTCTGCTGCACAACATTTTTATACTTTTAATTTTAAAAAAATGTTGTGGAAAACGAATTGCACAAATATGTGTCAAATTGAATTTATATTCAATAAAGAACACATCACAGAATATCATTAGAATTATTTTATTTATTTATTTATTTTTTAAATAATTGTAATTTTGAAATTACTAGTTTAGATGCCAGGCTGAAGCACATGGAAGTGCTTTTTTGTCTTGTGGTCTCCTTGGAGATACGCCCACTTGTACTTCCTCTGGGAAGCTGAAAATTAAAAATGTTTTCCCATTTCTTGCCCGTTTTTGGATGGTATTTACAGAGCAGTTTTTTTGAGGTTATTTATAATTTAAAAAATTAAAATACATATATTTTGTAATTCTTTTTTAAAATCTTAATTTTGCCCTCAACATAAAAAAAAAATTACTTCAAAGAAAAGCTGTAGGTTTCTTTCAAGATAGTATAGTGGTGAATTGACATTTTGTATTTGAATCTCAAAACAAATGGTTTTTAAGAGCGGAAAACTTTTTTTATTGTAGCTTTCTCATGTGTAGATATAAAACCAGATT
Organism: Uloborus diversus; assembly: GCF_026930045.1. NCBI lineage: Eukaryota > Metazoa > Arthropoda > Arachnida > Araneae > Uloboridae > Uloborus > Uloborus diversus. Next base: position 24,718,277 of record NC_072734.1, on the reverse strand, counting down.
GGAAGTACGAATCAGTAGCTAATTATGAAGTCACATTTTTTTTTTAAAATCAGTTTCTTTGTTTATTCTATGTGGTGACAGTGCTATATCATGCATTTAACTTTTAAAGCATGTTGTATAGAAATCTAGTTGAGCTTCTTGATATTTTTATAGTTAAATTGATACATATTCCAAGTGCTATTACTTGCTGCTGACAATGAAAAATGAACTTGTAATGTTCAACAGAGCTTTTACTGTTTAACATCTATTTGTTTGGTTTTTTCGTCCTTGGTACTTAATGGACCACATGTTTTTAATTTTTTCATTGAATATGAATTCATGCAAGAAATCTTCAGAAATGAATATAAAATATGGCAGTTCTTGATGGAATGGAATAATAAAGGAGTTAAGTATAATAAGTTTCTTCCCAACGTTTTAGATAGTAATATTTATTAAGTCCAGTGGATTTTTCTCTAGTTCTAACCTTTTTATTAAAACTTGATTATCGAGTAATAGTAACAATGGAGTTTTGATGCTGGGGAAATAGTTTATGAAATAATTGCTCAGAAAAGATTCATCGAGTCTACGAATTTCTATCAGAGTGTTAAAAAAAATATTGGAAATGAAATGAGAGACTTTGTTTTAGGCATGAGAAAATCTTCATTGATATTCATATGATACAAACCCCGAAACTAGACACTGAATGATTTAATTTTAGAAAATAATAACTATTAAATATTTTGTGCATATACAAATAAAATATTTCATACCAAGATAATGAGACATTCATTTTGTAAGTGGGGTAAGTCTATTATTGAAAAAATAATAAGATAATGGTGATTATAGGTAAAACTTGGTATGATATGTTTATCTATAAACAATCTGAGTCAAAAAACTCTTACCTAATAAAACTAATTATTGAAACCCTAATCTTTAAATATCTTGTAATAACAAAAAAAAATGAATTGGCCCCACTTTCAAAATAAACAGCTCATATACATACAGCAAGTATTTTGATACTGTTTGTTATTCAAAAACTATAATATTTAAACTATTCCTAAATCCTTTTTCAATTTCAGGTAGTTTTTTTTTTTTTTTTTGGGGGGGGGGGGGGGAGTTTCTTGCTTTAGTTTCAATGACTTCATTATATGAATGGAATTTTATTTTTTTATATGAAAAGAACTTCAACTTAATGTTACTGTCTAGATTGACATTCATTCAATTTAGATTTCTGCACAATTCTCAATCTAAAACTGCCAAGACAAAAATGTGTCATCTGAAAAAGTGCCAAATAATTTTTAATAAGATTTCATCTCATAATATTCCTAATCTCTGTTAAGTTTTGAGTAATGGTTTATTCTGTTAAGCAAGCAAAAGTGATATCGTTATGTTTATTTGCTGTGATAAGGAACATTTGTGTATAAACTTGGATTTTATATTTCTTTAAATGGTGCAAATTCTATAGTTTTAAAAGCACAAAAAAGCATTCTTTCATGTTGTTTAAAATTTAATTGTTTACTATTTGATCCTATACATTTGTATCAATTAAAATCATTTCTTGGAGCAGTGAATGTCATTAAAAACTTAAGAAAATGCTTTTTGTATTATTTTTTTCCAAACTTGTTGATTTTTGTATTCTGCAAGAAACACCTATCCTTCCCAAAGCGGTACAATGTTTGTGTCCACAACTGCTTGCTAGAACTTAGTTTCTCGTTTTTGCATAGCAGCTGCATTTTCAAAGATAATCTGGTACTCTCTCGCCATTTCTCCTTTTAGTAGTTTTGAATTAAGGTGGATAGATGAATAACTCATTTTTTTCGCCAGAGAATGCTGTAATAAGTTCAAAATATAAAATATAGTGCTTTTTAAATTGAAACACTTGTTGCTTACTACAAAAAAGTTTTTTTAATACTGATCTATGTAGATAAGACAGTTTAAAGGTGTTTCATAGCCTATTACATTATGTAAACTGGAATTGAGTTTAGACATTTGAGGCAATACTAGACTGCTACAAAGCGATTTGGAACGTGTCTCCCTCAATCGGCTTGATAACTAGATTTTATTTCAATTCTTCAAACCACACTCACTCCACACTTCTATGCAACAACCATTGTGAAAATACAAGAATGACAATATAAAAAATTGCTCAATCAACTCACGTGTGCTTTTATGGGCATAAAATTAAGATCCCTCGTGAATTTAAGGAAAAACTTGGTTTATTTTCCTTCAAAACTAGCTCAATTTGAATTATTTTTATCTGCAATTTGATAGTGCTGCTAATTTAAATAGAAAACCAAAATAAGTTGCACACTAGTGTTCTTGGTTGCGTTCGATAACCTCAACGGGTCGACCGGTGACTAACCCCAGTGTTTAACGTTTTAAGCTGTTGATTGAAGCACGTGATCATTAGCCCTCACGTGATCAACTGACCAGTAGCTACTGGTCGAGGTCGTCGAACGTAAGCATTCTAACACGAAAAAAAATCTTTTAGGAAAATTAAGTGGGCATCGCATGGGATATTTGTCTCTCCTGCAAATCTTAATAAGAGATTGAAAATGCCCCATTCGGTTCATAGTGCTTCAGAATGAATAGCATAAACATTTCATCCGCTGATTTAGAGCAGCAAGAATAAACAGCACATTCTTACTAAGAACTTATTGTTTGAACTAGCCATTTAATTCTTAACACTTTATCCGAGTTTCAATTTCTTAATGATGGATTTCTAGAGAATTTATACTTTTGGGGAAAGGCTTTTTTTTCAGTTGAAGAGATGTTGGTTAATAACATTGAAAGCTGAAAATTAGGAAGATTTATGCATAAAATTTAAATTTCAGTGGAAAGTCAGGAAGAGATTTATAAAATATCAGTAGAGGTTTTTCTTAAATTAGTACTGTATAGGACCCAAAATTCAGTGGCCGAAAATCCAGCCGGATCTGAAATTGGAATTTCTCTTGTAGTTTTTTTTTTTAAGTTAAAAAACTACAACTTTTAAGTTTGAAAAGTATTTTAAAAGAAGCATTAGTTTTCTCTTAAAAGCGATGATAAATCGTGCTGTGTAAAAATATAACGTTTTCAAAAAAAAAAAAAAATTGATTTTTTTAAAACCCGAACCATAGGGTTATGCCTAGAAGCGTAGGAGGAATCATTTTGACCTTTTAGAGAAAAAAAATACAAATACATCTACTGATGCTGAAACAAAGCAGAAACTCGAAAATTCTTCTTGGAACATATCATTGCAAGAATTAAAAACATTCATAATGTTTTTGTACATAAAAGGGAGTATTAGGAGCTAGTTTCAGAAATGAAATGAAACATTGCTGGTTATTTTAAAGGGTAAAAATTTTAAACTCTACGCATCGATATTGACAGTAATAGAAAAATGCGTGAAATAAATTACAAGAAAGATTTCAAAAAGCACAAAAACCAATATGAACACTTCAGATTATCCATACTTTATTTTCCAAATATTAAAGTGAGGCTTTGTAACTAATATGGCATGTCATGATATAACACTGAAGGCATTTTTAAAAAATATTTTAAACTCAATTAAGAGCTTGAAATAGAAAGTACAAAAGCATATGAGACTTTTAGCAAGAACAAGAAAAAAAGAAATTCAATGCAAGATTATTATTTTTTTTTTTTTACAATTTATAAAAAGTAACTAGACTATATAACAATTTTTGAATAAATATTTTACCAATAACAAATTTCAATATAAAAAGAAGTTTAGAAGTTTGATTTTGCATTTCCAGTTACAACATTAAAATAAATCCAAACTGTTTATGGCTTCATATAATAGTGATATTTTGCACAGCTGTTTCTGCAACCAGGAAGAAGCAGCAACCAGCTCAAAGTGTATGCTAATTCGAAATGTTTAAACTTCACTGCTCAATTTCATTCACTTTATAAAAAATACACAACACACAATGTGGGATATAACGGCTATATGAAATAGCAATGTTTAATGAAATATCCAACTACATAAAACAATTTTTTAAAATATTTAAAATTTAGAGCTTAGCATAGTTAGCCACTACAAACTTTTTAAAAAATATGGCATGTTCAAATAATCAGTAACTTTAGATGTACCAAATCATTTCGTATTCATCAATTCTTAAAAGCTCCCACATTATATGAATCAATAAATAACATTTTGAAGCAGAACAAAAAAAAAAAAAGTTTTAAATACCTCAGACGGTGTCTGATTGAAACATGGACCCTTAGAATTTTTTTGACTTTCAAAACTAGAATTTAGAGATCTTGCTAAAGAAATTTTTCAACCCCACAAGCATGTCCAAGATGAAGATTCATAGATGACTTGCAAGAAATCTAAATATGAACATAGAACTATGTATTCAAAATGCTACACAGCAATTATTCTTGGTACAGAAGCATGCAACCTTTAGGGACGCAATGTAATATTCTCGATATTGCTTGTTCCGACTTGAAAATGGTAAATACAAGCATAAAAACCATCTTAATACAAAATTAAAACTGTACAAATTACACATCAGTCTTCTAACATAAGCTAGACTTTACACTCTACTATGCACCATCTTTGTTGAAATCAGGATGTAGAAGGTTGCATGCACCCGATCTTCTTGAAGACTGCATTTTTTTTTTTTTAAATTTATCCCAACGTATTTAACAGAGGCCTTGAAATTTAAACCCACATGACTCAAGAGAAAAAAATTAAAAGGGTGCAGGCTATTTTCAATTTCGTTTTGGCCACAACAGTTAATAAGGAAACTTTAATCATAAACAAGTGCACAGATTATATGTATGTAGGCCAGTTCTTAAAAAGTTTCTATGCTTGACAACATGGTTTTTTGCGCATATCTGGACTGTCTGTTGGTGGAATGCTAATAGGCTTAATATTCTCGCCACCAGGTGATGGATCATTATCTGCGTCGTTTCGAATTTGCTTCTGCGATATAATACGATAGATTTCTGGAAATGAAAAAATCAACATTAATAAACATGTTATTATAACTCATAAGCATCACACAAAATTACATAGCTCCCAACAATAAAATATGGAAATTAGGAAGACTTTTGCATTAATAAATTAGCAGACAATTTTTTGCCTGAAAGGGATTTCTTTAATATAAGTATAAAGTTCTTAAATTAAGTCTGTATAGGACCCAGGATTTGTCTTTTTGAAATCTAACAGGACCGAAGGTTCTGAAATTGAGATTATTATTTTAGTTATTTATTTTTAAATAATCTACAGCTTTTATGTTAAAAAAAAGTTTTATGAGGAGGGCATGTTTCCTCTTATAAGTAATAAGAAAACATTCTTTGTTAGCAGGGTCCAATAGTACAATTTCAAAGTTTTAATCTTTTAAAATAGATTTGCGACTCTGTGTGTGAAATATTAATTGGTGTCACACAGTCCACAAAGGAGTAAGGCTCTTATAGGGATAATGATGAAAATTGTTGTGATCTCAGAGTCATGGTTGGCAGTAGAAGGTTGAAACTGAAAAAGAAAATCTAAGCTAAATGCAGGGCTCCCAACACATTTTAGCTTCAGAAAAGGGTAAAAGAGGACCATTTTCAATCAAAAAGAGGACCAGTTAGGATCAAAAACAGGACCTTGGGAGGACCACTTATAGTTAAACCCAGGGATAGAGGTGTAGACTGGTATTTTTCTTTAGTAGCCAGTGGCTACCAACACCAAAAACTCTGGTAGCCACTTCAAATTTTTGGTAGCCAAACATACACCCACACACATATATATACAGAAAAGCACCGTTTATACATTTCTCTTTGGTACGTTTTTTGAATTGGTCCCTGCAGAATCCAATACATTTTAATGCATACCTATTGTACGTTTTTCCCCTTATACACTTTTTTCATACAGTCCCTTCAAAAACGTATAAACTCTGCTTCACTGTACATATATTTTATATATCTATGTATTAAAAATCTTAGCACAATAAAAATCAGTATTAGTGAAGATTGGTAAGTATTTTCCTTCTCTCATTGAAGAAATCTGAGAATGATTTAGATTGAAATAGGATGTCACTAATAATCAATGCCGCTTAAAATGCATGCAGATCCATTCAAAAAAGAAAAAAAAAATCATCATATATTAGTGCAGTATACAGATGTTAATTTATTTAGTGATCTTTTGGAAAATATTTTGCTGTGATTAGTCACAGTTTATATGTGATAATATATTTTCGCCTCAGAGCAACAGTAAGATATCATAATATTATTTCTGGTATTAGATATCTTACTGATGCTCTGAAGCGGTGATATATATATGTGTGCGAAAAAATATATTGTGGACGTAAAGGAATAACTTGAAACTAGAAATAGAAATGGTGGGGACATTTCACTATGGATATTAAAATACTTTGCTCAATGTGATATTTAGAAAAATCTGTTGTATTTTCTTAGATAGTTAGTTTAGGGAAGTATTTAGTATCGTTTATAGAAATAATACATTTCAAATTCAACAGCAAAAAAAAAATATGTTTAGATTTAATATTTTAGGATAAAATTAAATTGATTAAAATAAAGCTTGTAAAAATAAATATATGAACAGGATTTATTACTTTTTAGTTATTAAAATATAACTTTCAATTATCAAAACTTCTGAAGGGTTTAAAAAATGCAAAAAAAAATAGCAAAACTGGTGTGCAATGTCGGCACGTTTCCCGAAAATAATTGCATTTATTATTTATGAAAATAAAACTTAAAATAAGCTGACAATTTCCGACTGCCAAAAAAATTAAAATATGTTGGTACAAGATGCAAAAGGAAATCTAAAGCACAAGATGCAATTATCCTCAAAGTGCGATTCCAAAGTTAGCATGGCTCCAAAAATAAATTCTTTTATTAAAGTGGAACATGAAACAAGCTAATCTAAGGTAGCACACATCAAAATAACTTTTGCTTATCAAAAATAGGAAGACAATTGTGCAAGATGCAAAAAGATTGAAAATTCAACCACGAGGTGCAGCTCCCCGCGAAGTGCGGTTACAAAGGAAGCATGGCTTCAAAAATAAATTCTTTTATAAAAATAGAACATAAAACAACTAATATAAGGTTGCATTCGTCTAAATAACTTTCGTCTGTCAAAAATATTAAGATATGTATAAGATGCAAAAGGATTTAAAACTCAACCACGTGGTTATAGTTATCCGCGAAGTACGATTACAAAGAAAGCACGATTCCAAAAATAAATCAAGTCTTTAAAATAAACACAAAAATAAGCTAATTAGAGGCAGCCTGTGCCAAAATAACTTCCGATTATCAAAAATATTAAAATCTGTACAAGATCCAAAGGGATTGAAAACTCAACCACAAGGTGCTATTCCCTGCAAAGTACGATTACAAAGGAAGCGTGGCTTCAAAAATTAATTCTTTTATTAAAATGGAACATAGACCAAGCTAATCTAAGGTAGTATACGTCAAAATAACTTTCATTTGTCAAAAATATTAAGAAATGAACAAGATGCAAAACTATTGAAAACTCAACCACGAGGTGCAGTTCCCCGTGAAGTACGATTACAAAGGAGGCATGGATCAAAAAATAAATCCATTCATTAAAATCAAACACGAAATAAGCTAATTAAATTTAGCCTGTGCAAAATAACTTCCGATTTTAAAAAATATTTTTAATATTTACAAGGTGTAAAAGGATTGAAATCTAAATCACGAAGTGCAATTTTTCGCACGAAGTACGATTTCAAATTTAATATGGCTCCCTAAATAAAAAGTCATGAAAATTAAACATTAAATAAGCTAATTTAACTCTGCATCTGTCAAAATATTTTCAGATTGAAAAAAAATTATATTAAAATATTCGCAAGATGTAAAAGGAACAAGGGAAGCAGATTTTCGCGAAGCAAGTCGTGAAAAGTTTCATGACACCGGTGTAAGTCGGCCACTTTAAAGTAATTTGGTACTTCTAAAAATTGATTTTTAAATCGATAGCGTATTATACAGCAGAAAAATAATGTATTTGGTGCCATGTTTAGTTTGTTACACACGTTACAGTAATCTTTCCAAAAAAAAAAAAAAAATCTGTGATAATGAAAAATGAACTTACTTGCTACTGGTTATAATTTTATTCTCTTTGAGCTACCTCTACTCGTCATTTTTAACCTTTTAAAAAGTCATCAGAATTAGCTACGCCGCCGTATTTACGTTTCCCCTCCTCAGGCACTGCAGATGCTGCGGTGTTGACCTTGATTGGGTTCGGGGATCATGTCTGCTAAACCGCGGGGGGGGGGGGGGGGGGTCAGTTTCCCCCCCCCCCCCATCCCTGAACAATGCTCTAAGCCCTGAACGCAGTGTAGGTGTAGCAAACAGGAAGTGGTCAACGAATCGGCGAGGAGAGGGGCAACATTTCAACTTTTCTTGAAGGTCAGTAAGTGACTACCACAGCATGAAAAACTGGATCCGAAAGCACAGTGCAATCGATAACTTCAACTTAGGGGGATTTTTTTTCCCCTTTGGTCACCCGGTGGCGATCGGCGCTGAAATCTTTGGTAGCCATTGAAAATTTTTGGTCGCCAATTGGCGAGTGGCGACCGCTAATCTGCACCTCTACCCAGGGAAGCACCAAAATGCAAATTAGTTGCTAGCAGCTAAATTCGTGAAGATACTTTATTAATTAACTATAATAATAAGATACAATTCTTTTATCACCTGTGAAACTGATCTTTTTATCCATTGAATAATATTATTTACACAACTATTTGGATGGGGGGGGGGAGCACTTAGTTCAGCACTTAAGGCTGCCTTTTTAGAACTAAATAGGCATAATGATACATTTTGACTTGAACCAGGGCTGCTGGTATTCTCGCTAAAGGATAAATGAAGCTGCGCTTCATCTTTATTTAGTTTAAAAAAAAAAAACGTTATTCTCTTGTTGTTTTCCCCAGTTTCTAATTTTGTTCTCATCTTCATCAATTTCATCTATTGAGAAATTTGCACTTCCTCATGACTCACATCGAAACCTAAAAAGTATTGTTTTGATTTTCAACAAAACTGAATTTATAATAAAATTACTTTATTGGGGGGGGGGGAGAATTTTAAATTTAATCTCTTATCACAGGGTTCATACCCTTCAGGGAGAAAAAAAATTTAAGCACTTTTCAAGAGCAAAAAAATATTTTTCTAGGTACTACACTAAATTCACACTATAAATATTACATGCAGATTTCATTTAATGCTAACATATAAATAAAAGAAAGTAAAATAAAAAGTATAGGAAAACAAACTGCTTTTCTACAAGAGACACTTTGATAAAAGATTTACTGTATTGAAAGTTTTCCTAAAAATGTCTGAAATGCTTAATCACAAAGAGAAGCAGATCACATGAGGCTTAGTTTTGCAATTTTCATATTTAAAGTATATTTTTAAGAATCATAAAACATAGATTTAAAAAAAAACTCCATGATTGCAAGGCAATGAGTGCTTTGAACTTTTATGGGGGGGGGGGGGGGCGACTAATTCCCCTCTTTAGCAGGCATCATGACAATGAAATGATGTACATAAATTCAACTTTATAGAATTTGATAATTCAACTTTGTTTTAAATATAAACACTAAGGTTAAAATGGTATGCACTCAATTTTGTTTACATTTAATATCCCCCCTATAAAAAACAGTAATGACCGAAAAATGCTAATGATAATTAAAATTTAGTTTGCAAAACCAGAAATTTTAATTAAAAAAAAATTGTCAATTTTTTAGTTATTTAAATAAAAATTATGTCAAAACAACTTCAAATTTCCAAAAATATAAAAATATTTATTAGATGCAAAATGATTGAAAGCTCAGATAAGCAAATTTTCACGAACCAAGTTCAATTTTGGCATATTTCCCATAAAATAAATTTATTTATTTTCTATTAAATTAAACATAAAACATGCTGATCTAAGGTAGCATTTGGGAAAATAACATTCGATTGGGCAAAATATTTTAATATTTTCATGATGCAAAGAGATTGAAATTTCAAACACAAACTCATTTTCCGCGAAGTTCGAGTAAGTTCAATGTTGTCATGGTTTCCACACTAATTCCTTCATTAATTATTGAAATTAAACGAAAAATAATGTAATCTAAAGTAGTATATGTCAAAATAACTTTCTACTGTCAAAAACATCAAAATATTCACAAAATGCAAAAGGATTGAAACCTCAAACACGAAAGCAATTTTTCGCGATACTGCATATCGAACCTATGTTCAGAAAATTGCACTGATGAAATGAACAAAACGAAATGAAAAACTTTAAAAATCTGATATTTAAGTAAAAACAATATAAAAGCGGACTAATCGGACCAAAATGTTGAAAAGCGGTCTAAAGCGGACTTAAGCCTAAAAAACGGACTTTGGCGAGAAAAGCGGACCATTTGGGAGCCCTGTAAATGTCTATGAGCTAACATTTGTTTCAATTTTTACTCAGTTCATCTAGCATTTTTTAATTTAGTCTTTTCACTTCTTTTATAACTTTCATTAATTGCATCAAAAGAAAATGTTATATTGATATTTTTGTGATAAGATTATTGTAACTTGTTTAAAGGGAAAAAAAAACACTTGATTAAAAATTTAATGCTTGAAAAGTAACATGAAAAGCAAAATTTCTAAACTGTACAACAAGGATAAAAGTTTCAAAATTTCTCAAGACCGATATCTTTGAAGTACTAAAGAGATGTGTCTCAAATTCAGTACTTAAGTATAGTAAAATAATAACATACAGCACTTTCTATTTTAAAAGAAAACCTTATCAGGGTGGTGACAGGAATTGTGAAAAAAAGTTCCCTGACTTTTCCGTGATTTCCCTGATTAAGTTCACCAAATTTCCCTGATTTACGTTACCAACGATAATGGTTTTCTTTCTTTGCTCTACTTGAAATTCATTGTATGTTTGTATAAAGTGCAGTATTTTAAACGTTTTAAGTTGTGTAAAGTTGAACAAAAGATATATTTTAAAAAGATGCTACTTTTTTAATAAAATGGTAAAAAAAAAAACCAAGACAATTTTTTTTGGGGGGGGGGGACCTACAAAACAGTATATTAATTTTTTATACATGGAAAAATTATAGAAATTAAAAAAAAAAAACTTTACTTCCAGAAACCACTTAGAATAAGAATTTTAAGAAACTATTAAAATTACTCTTGAAAACATATGTGTATTTATGATAGAACTAAAAAGTAATCGAAATTATTTTGAACTAAGTTCTCAAACAGTATAATAATTGTTGCTAGAATAACAAGCAATAGTGAAAGAATAGAAGTAATGTAGTTATTCTTATATAACTAATTGACATATTTATGCAAAACAGATGAAACCATTTGACATCCATTCATAGGGAGCTTTTCCCTAATCAAGAACATAGGTTTTAATGAATGAATACAGCATTTTAACAATAAAAAATAAAGATATTTGCTTAAGTACACAAGTTAATTCTATTTCAAAATGATTTCAGTATGTAACGAAAAAAATTCTTAGATTGCTTTTGTAACAAACAACTTTGAAATGCAAGAAAAAAAAAAGCAAAAAAAAAAAAAGCAATTAGTTAATTTTAACATATATAAAAGAAGAATACAACTTGGTTATAAAATTAAAGAATCACTTAAGTCTGAAGAAAAGAAAACCTTTACAATCTGCGGTGACAACAAATAGTATAACGGCAAAAAACAAAGTTTTTTTTTTTAATTGAAAGTTCAACTTTAGCAATTAAATTAAAAACACGAAGAAGTAATAACTTAAGCTTTTATGGTATTAATTCAAAAACTAAAGATTTCTTCTTCAAATCGTGATTACAGTACGCTAATTACTTCGAGACAATGGAATAAAGGCAAAGACGCTAAGGCATTAATGAAGGCTCCCTCTTTGCCTGTATGGTTGTTTATTTTACGTAGCATTGAAAGCGTAAAAGGAAATTTCAAGCTAGGTAAAATAAAAACCTAACAGACATAGAAACAATCTTAGGAAGTACATCCTGTGGTTAATAAGTAAGACTCAATACTTTGACGTTGAGGAAAAAGATGCACAAATATGCGGCAGTGTACAATCGCGCCTCATTAATTTACTTTTTTTTTTGAACAGATAATTGGCAGAAAATGAGTAGGGAATTAGAGTACTTAATTTTGTAAAGCAAAAAAAAAATTTTGTTTCTTCATAAAATCAATTTTCCCTGATTTTTTTTGTTATTTTTTAAAAATTCCCTGATATTTCCCTGACTTTTCCCAGATTAATAAAGTTCCCTGACTTTTCCCTGATCTCCCTGATCTGTCGCCACCCTGCTTATATTCTACAGAAGTACTATTAAAAGTAGAAACCAAAAAAAAAAGGAAAAAAACTTTGAGAAACAATATAAGAAATCATTTCAATAAGTATAATTTAGTTTTCATCACTAGGGTTTGAGTGGCAGTTTTCCTTTCAATATGATCACAAAAATACAAACTAAACAAATAAAAATTATCTCAACTTCACAGATTTAAATCATTTGCGGATCATTCATTAATTTAACATATTCAGTCTCACTTTGTTTTGAATTTTTTTTAAAAGATGGAAATCCATTCACGCCTGTCGCACAACTGGCATCAATGACTACCTGCATCACAAGGGTAGAGCAACAAAAAGAGCAAAATCAATTTTGTAATACAGAAAATTTTTAATTTTAATTTTGAACAATAAGGGGAAATTAGAAAAAATACTGTAAATGAAAAATTGAATAATTACAAGCACATTCAAACAAAACCTAGTACACTCGCCACCAAAAAGGTAACTACAATAATGAAATAACAAATCAACATAAAGTTATTAATTGTAGAAATTCATTTAAGTAAAAGTCTTCAATAAAGACAATTCCTTCAATACACTGAATTTGACACTGATCCCCCCCCCCCCCCCAAAAAAAAAAAGTTTTGAGGAAAATCAAATTTTCACAGCACAAATAAAACCTGGATAATTTAGGGAAAATGAAGTACTTGCAGCTGTGACAAATTCTTTCAGACCAGATAAAGCTCAAAAAAAAAAAGGCACAGAATCACACATAAATATAGTTTTGTCGCAAGTGAGAGCGGAATTACTGTCCCTGCGTTACCTCCTTTTTTAAAACATTTCTTTCTTCAATGAATATCCCAAAATTTGAAAAAATATTCCCCTAGAATTTTAAAAAGTCACTATTTTTTTTTAAAAATAGTAGCTTTTGAACCCTTGTTAATTAAAAAAAAATGACCTACATCGGAGTCATCCATGGTCAAAAATAGTTGCAAAAGTTGCCAGTTGTTTAATAAAATAATTATTTTTTGACTTTTTTTTTTCCAATTTCCAAAATTATACATAAAAAATAAAAGTTATTAAACATGTTCTATTAAATTCTCATTGCATTTCCAGATTTATGGGAACATTTAGCGAACGAATTTACCATTTAAGATAAAACTTCACATTTAGCAATTGTCTTGTAAATGTTTATGCGTACATGGTTAAATCTAAAGTTTATGTTGTCTTCTGGCAGTCAGTACCCCCCTCCCCCTGTTGTCTGAAACTTTCAAATTCCGGAAGGAAGTATGGTACTGATCACTTTTGTGACAAGATTTTGCTACATTTTAAAATTTTGCACTTTTTCATTACCTTTCAAGACTTGATTTTCAAATTCATGACTTTCCTAACCCAAGGAGACACTGAAGACTACAACAACACATCTCTCGCCTCCTCAAGAAATCTTTTACAGCACTTGATGTATGTACGGTTAACAAGATCAACTTTAATACAAGTCTTAATTTAATGATAGTATAATATCAATGTCCACAAACCTGTTAAAATTTGTTGGAAAGCAGCTTCTACATTTGTTGTATCCAAGGCAGAGGTTTCAATAAATGATAAGTTGTTTTTCTCTGTAAAAAAAGATTAGATTTTACATACACAATGTGACATTGTAATGCAAATATTAATTGATTAAATGCTTTTTTTCAGTAACTCATTAACATAAAACATTCAATTTTTAAAAATATTTGATAAATTTCCTCGCTTGTTTATGTTACTGTGAAAGACCGAAATTGAAATGTTAATTTTCCCCAGTAATTCACCAGAAATATTCAGTCTTTCGCAGAGCTCTTTTGAACGGAACTGTCCGCAAATACCGACAATTGCCAGACTTCCGACTCTCACACTATATACATTTTATTAGGGAGTTTTTATTTTTGAAGTTGTAGTTAACGAATCTACAAATAATTATAAAAAATAAAATAAGAATTAAGTCAAAAAACTTGCATTAGTATTAACCAATATATAAAAATAATTCCAACTTTTATGCCTAAAAACTTAATTTTCAAAAGAAACAAATTTTCCAAAAAACAATTCATGATAAATGTTATGATAGGGATATTTTTGAAAATTGCTTTTAAATATAATTTCAGACAGCCCAACTATAAACTTGAAACAAATCTTTGGGAAACATTGCATGAATTCAAAGAAGGAAACAATTGGATCGAAACAAAAGTTCATGAAAACCAAGTTGTAACAAAGCAGAAAAAAAGGGAAGACTTATTTCTAAGCCAGTTTAAAAAAAAAAAAAAATGTTATCTTGTATTAGATTTAAAAAAAAAAAAAAACTAACAAACTGTTACAAGATATTTATTTCACGCTGATACTGAAACATAAAACTTTAACCAAATATATATACGGGACCCGAAATTAAACATGAAGTCAATGAGCTACAAGACAAACATCAACATTCTGAACAATTAAATACAAGTGCCTGCAGACATGCTTTTAAAACAGTTCAATCAGTTCTCGAACCTTTTTCTTGAAAAGAAATGAAACTGCAAGAACATTGAATCTGAAATATTTTTAGGCAATAAAGTTATTTACAACTGATTTGTCAATAACTAATCAGATGCCGATAATTTAAATTAGTAGATTTAAATACTTGTTTTCATGAAGACTACATTTTGTTTTAACTCACACTTTTTTGAAGAGATTTCATTTTGTTGATAATGGAAGAAAATGGAGTGTTTCGTTTTAAAACAAAAGAGAACATATTTAGTTAAATGAACATAAAAAGTTATTTTGAAGTTTTTACAATACAAATTAACTTTTAGATGTTGCTTTTAACTTTTTTATCTAAATGCAATTATTGCTTCAGAACCCTTTTAATGATGAAGAGAAGAAAAGAATTCATGTGTAAATTTTATAAAGAAAAAATTTGCATACCAACAGAGTGAGAAACTTCGTGTCTAAAATCGTTACCAAAACGTGAATGACATTCACTTACAGAATGAAAAATGTTATTTTACAGATTTTTAAAAATATCACACTAGATTAGATTTGCACAACAGATGCAATATTTTCTCCTTGTTTTATAATATTGAAATGCATTCAAAGACCCAAGAACTATGATTTTCAATTTTATTTTGGTCATGATTGGATGCTTTTTAAATTTTTTGCAGCTTACTAACAATACGACAAATTTTGAAAGGTTTACTTTGTTTAAAAAACAAATTTCTTTGTTGTAATACATTTAAGTATAGCTAATAATAATTCTTTTCAATATATTCTCAATTTCAAATGTTTTAATTTGACACAACACACACGCAAATTATTTGTTTAAATAAGCTAAGTTATTGTGGTATCAAAAGAACTTGCTATTTCCTCAACCATACATACAAGTGAAAAAAATAGCTTATGGCTAGAAAAAAAGCTCAGCTACATCGGGGTTTTATAAGTTCCAACTCCTATCAAAATACAACACAATGGCGTTATTTAAGATTTAAATTAAAGTATTGATTGCTCTCTTCCTTTTTCTATAGTTTACATTGTAATTTTCATTCAATCTAAAATATGTATTACACATACATAATATTCTATCATGAAGATAGCCATAGTGACATTATATAGTTGAAAACATGGCACAAACATTTGACGGCATGACATAAAACAGAACTGCTAAAAATTCTAACATGACGTGCATGATTTTATGTTATTACTTTCTTCTATATCTAATATATAGAAGAAAGTATTGGATTTGTGCAAATTTTCGAATTTTGACGGATTCGAACGTTTTGAGGTGTGCCGAGTTCATTTCGACTATTTTTGGAAAATGTCTGTCTGTCTGTGTGTATGTGTGTGTATCGTCTGTGTGTGACCAGTTTTTTGTGGCCACTCTACAGCAAAAACTACCGCATGAAATTGAACGAAATTTGGTACACATATGTGCCCGTATGTGAACTTGTGCCCATTGGTTTTTGGCGCAAATTCCTCCAAGGGGGGTGGAGCAATGGGACGTTTTTTGAGTTACGCGTGCTTGCTATACCTCAGGAAGTAACTGGCAGAATCAAACAAAATTTGTTCCATATGTTGCCCCTAACAGGAGCAGGTGCTCATTCAATTTTGGTGTCAATAGCTCAAATGGGGGTTGAGTTACAGAACGCTTTTTGTCGTCAATTGTGACTGCTGTATCTCAAGAAATAACGAACGGAATCAAACAAAAATTTTTTGACAAGTAGCCCTTAGTAGGTATAAGAGCTGATTTTCAGCGGTGTCAACAGCTAAAAAGGGGGTAGCGCAATCGCCCGTTCTTTTTTTCCATTGTGAGTGCCCTATCTCAAGAAGTAATGCTACGTTCTGGTTGAAATTTGGAAAATATGTGAATCCATACGTAAAAAGGCTTTGGTTCAATTTTGACTCCAATCGCTCCAAGAGGTGTTGATTTTTTTTTTTTTTGCGAATAAAAATAGTTTTATTAATGCAACAATAAGAAAGATAAATTGTAATAGACTGTCGTCTGCGTATTTCTCGTGATTTTAATTGTATGGAAATGATCGGAAATATTATCTCAATGATTTAAAATTTTTAACTGTTGCCATCTTATGTTTGTTAATAAATAAAATATTTGTAATTAATTCAAGTAAGGCTTTTAAAGTAACTTTCACTCTTTGTTTTGTTTTTACAATAATTCAGACATTGGGATGGTCGTCAAGTTTTTGCATGTGTAATTTTGTTTTTGTTAGGAATATTGCTTCCTCGTCAAGTATGGGGAGGGATCAGAAAAAGGAAAAATATAGAAGAAAGTTTCGTGATGGCCACAACATACTAGTTTTTGTGATGTACAATGTCAATTAATAATAACATACAAGCTATTTTATATCATATACTATAATAACAGAATTTCTTTAAAAATACCTAAGCACTTTTCATAACTCACTCAAAAGAACAAAGTAACTTTCCTGAGTCGGAAAGGACATTTTAAGTATTCCTGTAGTTTACAATTATTCCAAGAAAATGACCCCAAACAAAGAAAAGTGCAGCCCAAGTCATTTCAAACCTAACTTTCCCAGAAAAATATGCATGTTTCAACACTCAAATTAAGCATTGGAAGCTAGGTAATTCTTTACATGATTTGAGCCGCACTTTTGTTTGTGGAGTCATTTTCTAGGAATAATTGTAAACTACAGGAATACTTAAAATGTCCTTTCCGACTCAGAAAAGTTATTTTGTTCTTTTGAGTGGGTTATGAAAAATGCTTAGTATTTTTTAAAGAAATTCTGTTAGTTTTTCATTTTTTCCAGACGACATTTGCGCTGGACTAGTGTCTCTTGAATTTTGCACATCCCGACTGAAATAATAATTTTAGACTATAAACACTTTCTATTTTCTAACTGTTGCCAAAGTCAATTGGTTGCCTCAAGACAGAAATTGTGATCAACAAAGAAATAAAATATTTCTTGTTTTCAAGGTTCATCTTGATTTTTTTCCAGACGACGTTTGTGCCGAGTTGTGGTCTATCTAAATATTGAAGGTTTCTCAAACTAATTTGTGGTTCACAACATACCAGTTACTTGAAGATAAAGATCCTAATATGTCTCTTTACTTAGCCCCATTATCAATCATTGGCGTAGGTGAGAATACAAATCCTATGGGAGCAATTTCATTGAATACATTTCATGCTTGCTTCAGAAAAACCTTGATTCAAAATTTTCATTATGATTACTATTAACATTACTGTTGCAAGGCAACACAATTTATAACAATGGGTTTTATATTTAAATATTTAATGAGGAAATTACATAAAATTTGCTGTTTTCCATTCTAACGGAAATAATTATTTTATTTTAGAACTAATTTTTCAGTGCTATGTACCTTTAGATAAAGCAAATCATTTAGGGAAATCCCGAAGTCTCTAAGTGGTCTAGTTGCTGAGATATAAGCAAAACCAGGCCTCGGATTTCTATGTGACAATCGGGCGAAGTATAATAAAAGCAGGGTTGGCAGGTTTCTGCCAAGGCGGTAAAAACCACTGGTAGAAACCGGTTAAAACCGGCATGGCAAAACCCCTTTCTGCCACATTTATGGCAGAAACTCAAAAAATGACATAAATGCAATTCCTGACATACAATAGAAAATGTATAAGAAAAATAATTAAATATTAACCCAAATGCAATTTATTTACAACACTATCACCATTCAAAATCAAATTTTACATTGTTTTCACACTGCAGCAGCCTGTAACAAAATACAAGTTTTGACGCTGTTTCTAAACCTAAACAATTTCTTAATTTGTTGTGCACAAAGGAGAAATTTGAGAAGATTCTTTCAATCCCATCAAAACATTGATGTTAGAAATTAAAACATCGATCTATTTAACAATGTATAACATACATTTTTGAATATACTACACTAATTTAAGCAATACAAAAGAATACGTATCCGACGAATATATTGAAAATACTGAACCTCAAATCATGAATATAATTTAATAAGAATAATTTCGCAACAGCTTGGTATTATAGTTGGGCAAAAATTGATAATAAGACAAGCACCGGTTAATACAATCTAGTTATAGTAATAAGGAAATATTTTCAAACTGAATTAAACTAAAAGTAAATTTACATCAAAAAAGAATCTAAGAAAAAATGCATCATGCACTTACCGTCAGTTGAATGATGAGAAAAAGTTGTGCTAATTATTTTAAAAATACAAAATTAACTCTAACAATAATTTTTAAGAGTAAGAAATATGTGTCGTACTGTTAGTTAATAATTAAACACAAATTTAAGGTAATAGACGGACGACTTGTTGGAGGAAACTGATAAGTAAGCCCGAATATTGGTGTTGACAGTTTGGAGAAAAAGAAGTTTCCTTACTTTGTCCCCCCAGAAGGGCATTTCTCTTTTCGCAGACTATCCCACCAGTCTGAGAAACATCTCTTTCGATGGAACAGAAGTTTCCATCACTATCAAATGCGTATAGGATTTTCCTTTAGTTTGAGAACTGGAGCCTTGAAATAGACTGCAAGTTCTGGCACCAGTGTCAGGTTCTTCCAATAGCTTTGATCTCTTTTTTACTCTCTAGTTAATCTTTTACTATCTTGTAGTGATCTTCCCAAAAATCATTCTCTACGCAGAAAAATTGTTCTTATAAAACGGGTGCAAAAAATGATTTTTTTTTTGGCAACCCCATAAGTAAAATTAATTACCTAGCGAGAAGATTAGAGCAAAATTTTATGATAATTTTCAATTAAAATGCAAAAACATCAGCATCGAAAAAACATCGAAACCAAAACATCAATAGTCCAAAAACATTGAAAGTAAAAAATCGATGTTTCCAAAACATCGACATCCATGTTGCACCCCTAGTTTCAACCAAAGAAACTCTTTACATTTATGAGTCAGTGAATCTAACCAATTATATTGTTTCTTACACACAGCAAAGTTGAAGACTGTTAGTACTTATATAATTGGATTATTAGTTTTCCGTAGAAATCAAAATGGGGGGGGGGAGCTCTTAGTTCTTTGAGAATAGCTTTATTCAGTTATATTAAGTGTAAAATGACAAGTTTCTGAATTTTAGAATTTAATGAAATAAAAAAAAATGTGTATTTATTTAAATATTTGATATATCACACTTTATATTAAATGCAAACAAAATAATTATAAACAAACTGAAAAATTTGTTACTTACTACATTACAAGGCTAAAATTTCTAACACATAGCAATTTCAACTACGATAAATTTTACTTTGCTTTAGAAATGTCAGTCTTGTTATTTAACATATTTTTACACTAATTATTAAATAACTATTATATTAAGTTTTTGCAATGACGAAATGAGTTATATATTTTATTTTACTTAATTGCCTGTCATTAAGTAATTACTAGAGCTATTAAAAACGTTTTCTAGTTTTTGCCAGTTTCTCCCGGTTTTTACCGGTTATAACGAGTTTCTGCCACCAGCAGGGCAAAAACCAGTTTCTGCCGGCAAAAAGCCAACCCTGAATAAAAGTGCTTAAAAACAATGCTAAATAACATGTGAAACACTTGGGGGTGATAAAAAGTAACAAAAACCCCAAAAATAATTTCCGAATGCAGCCTTGATTAATTAATTCAACAGATTCTTTCTTCACTAGTAGAACCATCTCAATGTAAAGTAAGAAATAACGTCAAAAAGCAAAAATCTGCAATTTGTGCTTTTTGAAGTTATTTTTTATTTTACTTTTCAGCACAAAGGTGCTGGTTGTTTTTTTATCTCATCTCAATATGATTGTGATTTATGTTAACAATTGCTTACTGTTATCAAAATCACTCCATCCTGATTTTTCTTTATTCATTTGAATGCTGAAATTATCACTTGATGCAGGAATGCCTAATTAGGGGAGGGGGATCATGGTGCTGATTGCACTATTTAAATTTTCAGGGGGGAGAGTTTATAGGGGTTTTTTTTTTTTTTTGGGAGGGGAGAGGCTTGCTGTTGGGAAGAGTCATGGTGTTTGGAAGGTCTTTGCTGTTGGGAGGAATGAGCACCCTTATTTAATGCAGGGCTCATAGCAAGTGGAAAAATATATATAGGGGTTTAAAAGGAAAAAGAGAGAGGAGTTTGATAGCAAAATATATAGGAGTTTGAAAAGGAAAAAATATATATAGGACTTTGGTAGAAAAATATATAGGAATTTCGAAAAAGTATAGGATCTAGTAGATGTAACATATTGTATACTAATGAGCATCGACTTGTAGCGCATGCGCGGTTGCCAATGCTTTGGCTGGGAAAGTCAGTCCATGGAGTGTGAATAAAACAGTTAGACGTTCATATTACTTTGTCCTCCTTATTTTGGTATTATCATTCCACACACGTTGAAGAACCCAACCCTGGATGTTTTATAACTATATAACATGGTGGCAGCTCACGGAACAACAAAGTGGAAATTGATAACAACCTGTTAAGAGCGCTCAACAAATCTTGATTTGGACCTTGCAAAACTGTAAGTAGAATTTTCTTATTTCGAGATGGAAGCCAAATCGCCTACAACATTATGCTTGGAAGGTAACGTTCCAGAAAATTGGAAAAAGTTCAAACAGAGATTTAATTTTTATCTAGAGGCAACAGAAAAAACAAATAAGGCGGATAAATTAAAAGTAGCATTGTTGCTAACATGTATGGGCGAAGACTGTTTAGATATTTTTAATAGCTTTGGATTAAGCTCCGCGGACTCTGAGAAATACGACACTGTACTAAACAGTTTTGATAATTATTTCGCACCGAAGAAAAATACAGTTATAGCCAGATACAAATTTTTCAATTGCGTTCAGGGGGAAAACGAAAGTGTTGATTCTTTCGTGACGAATTTAAAGGTTTTGGCTAAAGATTGCGATTTCGAAACGCAGGAAGAAAATTTAATTCGAGACCTTTTAATTATTGGCATAAATGATGTGGCGGTCAAAGAAAAACTTTTGATAGAATCGGATCTAAATTTAGAGCAGGCCGTGAAATATTGCCGTGCTAAAGAATCGAGCACCAAGCAAATTCAACTAATGAGTCATGCGTCTTCGGTCCTTGCAGTAAAAGAGAAAAAGAATTCAAGCGCTTCTTTAGCTATTAACAAGCGTGCGTCATCGAAAAAGAAAAACATCGTGGATCATTCCGAGAGTGAAAGAAAGGCGGAAGTAAAAAAGAAATGTTCAAAATGTGATTCTTATCATCGCTACGGGAAATGTTTCGCTTTCGGAAAGCGGTGCTACAAATGCGGTAAAGAAAACCATTTCGCTAGTGTTTGCAAGAGTAAAAAGATAAATTTAGTGGATAATACAGATGACTCTGATGAATATGAAACCGATAGTAATGAAATTAGTGTAGCATCGGTTGTTGACGGAATCAATTCCGAGTGGAAAGAAAAAATACATATTAACACCACTAAGGTATCTTGTAAAATTGACACGGGTGCGGAGGTCAATATTCTTCCACTATCATACTTTAAAGTAATTAAAAGAACTGAAAATATTAAGAAGACTAGTAAAATTTTGAGATCGTATACAGGACATTCTTTAAATGTCATAGGAACTTGTGAATTTTTGTGTAAATATGGCGATAAAGCTGAAGTCTTGGAATTTTATGTTGTTAAGCAAAATTCGAGTATTTTAATTGGCTTGAGTTCTTCTGAAAAGTTAGGATTTATTAAAAGAAATCAAATAATTTCAGTTGTTGAAAATGTTGATTTGTTCAAAATGTACAATGATGTTTTCACTGGCAGTTTGGGTAAACTTTTGTATACATATGACATAAAATTAGACAAAAATGCAGTTCCAAAAATTTCTGCACCTAGAGTTTATACCAGCGTCTTTAAAGGGAAAAGTTAAGGCAGAGATTGATAACATGGTGTCAAAAGGGGTACTTGAAAAAGTTACTGAACCAACAGACTGGGTTAACCCTATTGTTGTAGTACAGAAACCAAACAAAGAAATAAGAATTTGTATGGATCCCAGAGGCTTAAATAAGTATATTAAAAGAGAGCATTACCCAATACCAACCCAGCAAAGTCTTTTTTCGGAATTGGAGGGAGCTAAATTTTTCAGTGTCTTGGATGCCTCAAGTGCATTTTTACAAATTCCTCTAACAGAAAAAAGTTCTAAATTGTGTACCATTGCCACGCCTTTTGGACGCTATAAGTTTTGTAGATTACCGTATGGATTAAGCAGTTCACCTGAGGTGTACCAGAAAACTATAGAAAATATATTTATTGATATAAATGGTATTTTAATATACATTGATGATATACTTGTGTTTGGGAAAACTCAAAAAGAACATGATGCCAAGTTAAAAGCTGTTCTAGATAGAGCTCGAGAGCATGGTTTGAAATTATCTAAAGAGAAGAGTAAAATTGGAATGGATTCTGTTAAATATTTGGGTTTTGATTTATCGAAGAATGGACAGTCTATAAATGAAAACAAAATTAAAGCTATAGTAGAATACGGCACGCCAAAGAATAAAGCAGAACTTCAAAGATTTTTAGGTATCATTACATTTCTAGGAAAATTTATACCAAATTTATCTGACAGAACAGGTATATTAAGGAAGTTACTTGGAAAGAATGCAGAATTTGTATGGAGTTCAAATGAACAAAGGGCGTTTGAAGACTTAAAAAAATGTGTTACAAACTCTCCTGTTTTGTCTTTCTACAACAAAGATAAACTCTCCACAGTGTCTGTAGATGCAAGTCAATTTGGACTGGGTGCTGTTTTGATACAAGAGGGTCACCCAATTGCATACGCGTCATCCTCATTGACAGAGACACAACAACGTTACAGTCAAATAGAGAAAGAACTGTTGGCAATTTTAATTGGTTGTAAAAAGTTTCATTATTTTATCTTTGGAACTAAATTTTTGGTTGAAACTGATCATAAGCCTCTAATAGGTCTATTGAAAAAGCCTATAGATAAGTTGTCCCCAAGACTACAGCGTATGGTTTTAGAATTATTTAAATATGATTTCGAACTAAAACATGTACCAGGTAAAAAATTATATATCGCAGATGCATTGTCTAGGACACCGTTGAAAGGTAGTGAAGATACTAGTTTTTTAGAGGCAGGAGCAGCAGTTGTTCATACAGTCCTATCAGCTACTGATGAGAAGACCGAAGTTCTAAAGATTGCTACTAGAGATGATCCGGAGCTAATTTTAATAAAAAAATACATTGAAGAAGGTTGGCCGCAAAGTTTTAAACAGATGCCTGAGAAAACTAGAAGCTATTGGGACAAGAAAGCAGAACTTCACTGTTACAACGATTTAATATTTCTGGGAAATAGATTAGTAATTCCCACAAAGATGAAAGCTGAAATTTTGCAGAACATACATTCAGCCCATCAAGGGATAACATCTTGCATAAACAAAGCTTCAAAAAACGTATATTGGCCAAATTTTTGTGAAGATATAAAAAAATTCATTAATGCATGCACAATTTGTCAACAACATCAACGTGCTAATGTAAAAGAAACTTTACTACCATACAGTATACCAACACTGCCATGGGAGGAGGTAGCTATTGATTTCATGTATCTACAAAAAACAGACTATCTTTTATGTGTTGATTACCATTCCAAATTCATAGAAATTAAGAAATTGACAAAGAAAACAGCAGAGCCAGTTATCAATGCACTGAAACAAATTTTTAGGACACATGGTATACCACGCAGGTTGCATTCTGATAATGGTCCACCGTTCGATAGTAGACTTTTCCAAAATTTTACTAAGTCGTATGACATAGAGCCTGTAACATCGTCACCTAAGTATCCAAAATCAAATGGAATGGTAGAGAAAGCTATTGGAACGATGAAATCAATTTTACTAAAAGTTATTAGAAGCAAAGGAGATCCCAACCTAGCAGTACTGGAATACAACAGTACTCCAAAATCCAGTTTGTTATCACCGTCAGAAATGCTTATGGGACGAAGACTTAGAACTGTAATGCCACAGAAAACATCTCTTCTCACACCAAAGTTCCCAACAGATGAAACAATAAAGATTTTAAAAAAGCAGCAAAATAAACAGAAAGAATATTATGACAGATCAGCTGTAAAACTGTCAACTCTAAAGAAAACTCAACCAGTTTTCGTACAGCTAGGGCACCGAGATTGGGCTCCAGGGACAGTTATAGAAAAGTTAAATACACCCAGATCTTACTTAGTGAAAACAGCGGCAGGAAGTGAACTTAAAAGAAATAGAATTCACCTTAGACCAGATGAGAGTAAAGAAAACATGGAGTTGGATGTAGATAAGGAAAAATTAAAATCGCCATCCACCCAAATAGTAAGGGAGGATTCATCTGAAAATCTAACTGAGACTCTGCCTGATAATGTCTCAACCCCCAAACGAGAAAAACGCATAATAAGAAGACCCCTCAGGTTCCAGGACTATGTTTAAACAAAAAAAAAAAAAAACTTTTGACATTTATTTTTCTTGAATATTTTAGTATTTTAGTATATGTTTAAATTGTGATTGTTTTAGTAATTTTTGCACTTATTTGTCTTTATCATTTTAATCTTTAGAGCATGCTTAAATTGTGTTTGGTTTAAATCAATTTTTTTTGTTTAAAAAAAAAAAAAAAAAAAAGGACGTGTAACATATTGTATACTAATGAGCATCGACTTGTAGCGCATGCGCGGTTGCCAATGCTTTGGCTGGGAAAGTCAGTCCATGGAGTGTGAATAAAAACAGTTAGACGTTCATATTACTTTGTCCTCCTTATTTTGGTATTATCATTCCACACACGTTGAAGAACCCAACCCTGGATGTTTTATAACTATATAACAGTAGATATGTTTGGATCACTGTACAAAAAAAAAAAAGAAAAAACAGAGAGCCATTATCAATACAATTCTATATCATAGCAATGTGAAGAGTCACAGATGTGAGAGCAAATGAATTTTTGTACCCACAGTTGCTTATGTCATTTGTTTAAGACGATTTTGGTTCAAATTAGCAAAATTGTGTACGCATGTTTCTTTTTTTTTTAAAGTGCAATTCTACCTACAATTTAAGAGAACTTTAATAAATTTTTGGCCAAACGAGATTATTAGAAGCATACTGCACACTCAAAATATCCATTCTATGATTATTTAAAGAATTTTATCACATAACAGTATGAAAAAGAAATTACAAAATTCAGATTTTAACTTACATGCTTTGAAAAATGCATCTCTGGTTGATAGCTAAAACTAGGTAATAATTATTTTGGACATTCTTTTTTCAATGTCGTAAATCTACACATAGTCCTCGGTACCGGTACCTCACTGCTTCAATACTAACACTAATGAATAAAAGTCCCGTCGACTCCATGTCTCTTGTCTCTATGGTTTTGTTGGACATTTCATGAGAAAAATCATTACACAAAGCATGCAACACTCTGTGGGGTTCCCAACACATTTTAGCCTTAGAAAAGGGTAAAAGAGGACCATTTTCAATCAAAAAGGGGACCAAAGAGGACCAGTTAGGGTAAAAAGAGGACCATGGGAGGACCATTTATAGTTAAACCCAGGGAAACACCAAAAAGCAAATTATCTGCCTGATGCTAAATACGTGAAGAAAATTCGTTAATTAAATATAATAATGATTTTTAATGATATACTTCCTTTATCACCATCTGTAGAACTGAACTTTTTTTCCATTGAATTATATTATTTACAAACATTTAGATGGGGGGGGGGGGGGGGTCGGCAACAAGCAAGCATGTAAACAACTCAAACCAAGGTACAGAGTAATTTTAATTGAAAAATAAATTTCCTACTAATTAACAGGTGAAAACTGGTTGATTATAAATAATCAGCTAAGTAATCGATGAATCAGTGCATACCTAGTTAAGTCCTTTTAGATACAGTTCTTACTGTAAACACCTTAGCACATAGTCATTTACAAAAATTTTCACGTAACCAGTTTAAACAGGATTCATTTTGATATAAGGTACAGCAAAACAAGAAGATATAATCTCCCCCCCCCCCCTAGAACCCTTGGTTTTAACACATATTTCCAACCCTAATATGGTAGTTTATATACATATGAGGGTTTGTAATCAAACACCCAACCCAGGACGTAATTTCTGGCTACGCTATTGCCTAAGTTCAAAACTATTAGAGGTTTGCTAATCATTTCTTAGTATGCTATCCAAATCATTTCTTTACATGTATGTATTAGTTGTTCTGCCACCAAGGTATTGTAACTGTCTCCAAGTATATATAAAAATTAGTAAAAAAGAAAATATTTTATTGAAGTCCCCACACCCCCAAAAAATTGCCAATACTGCTTTAGTGATAATACACTGAATGTAAAGTTGAGCCTGCTTTTAGTGAATAGCTTAATGTAATCAGTAAATGTGCAAGTTTAAAATCATGGAGATATATCTTCAAATTGAAAATGCTCATGAGTATTTTCAATAATAAATAAGGATAAAAAAGTACAAAAGTATTTCAGTTTTTAGTTATTTTAAAATAAAATTAAATATAATCTGAGGCAGCTTTCAATTTCCAAAAATATTAAAATAATTACAAGGTGCAAAAGGATTGAAATCTTTAACATGAGAATCAAATTTTCGCAAAGTACGTTCACTGTTGGTATGTTTTCCAAAAATAAATTTATTATTATTTACTAAAACGAAATATAACTAAAATTAAACATAAAAATGCTAGTCTAAGATAGCATATGTGAAAATAACATTCGATTACACAAAATATTAAAAAATTTACAAGATGCAGAAAGATTAAAATCTCAAACACAAGAAGCAATTTTTCGCAAAGTTCGAGTAATTGAAATATTGCCATGGTTCCAAAAATGAGAAAGTTTATTATGTATTAAAATTAAACCAAAAATAAGCTAATATGCTGTGGCCTATATCAAAATAACTTCCGATTGACAAAACTATCAAAATATTTACAAGATGCAAAAACATTGAAATCTCAAATACGACAAGCACTTTTCTGCTAAGTCCGAGTAAGTTCAATGTTGCCATGGTTCTGAAAAAAACTTAGTTTGTTATCTATTGAAATTAAACATAAAATAAGCTAATCTGTTGAGACGTATGTCAAAATAACTTCCGATTGCCAAAAATATCCAAATATTTACAAGATGCAAAAAGATTGAACTCGCAAACACAGGAAGCAATTTTTCGTGCTGCTGCATATCGAACACAAGTTCAGAAAATTGCACTGATGAAATATTCTTGAAAAGAAAAAAAATAGAGCACAATTTAATTATTTTCTACCGATTTCAAGCACAAAAAAACTTCCACATTTTTTTCAACGTTTAAAAACTCAAGGTTTTCAAAAACTTAAAAATGAAGTTTTTATTTCAAGCACTTTTCAAGGTTTTTCAAGTGCGCACGAACTCTGGAGAAATATCGGTAGCGATCTGCTTCGATCTGATGTCATAACTTTCCCCCCGAATCTCTCTATTTGTTAGATTTCTATTGCTGCAGTGGTTGAAAGAGTACTGACGTCAATCTGAAGCGAAATAGTACGGGAAAGTTGGGTTCAATAGAAAAAAGGCGCCGCGACCGCGTGTTTGGGCACAACAGACATCAGCACAGAGAATCTTTTAAAGTAATGTGAAAGCTTTTAACATCCAATTTTTAGGTAAAAAAAACATAAAAGCGGACTAATCGGACCAAAATGTTAAAAAGCGGTCTAAAGCGGACTTTATCCTAAAAAACAGACTTTGGCGGGAAAAGCGAACCATCTGGGAGCCCTGCACTCTTCCTCCCCTACCGTTTACTATTTACAGAAAAAAAATTAACTTTACTAAACGAAGGCAAAGAAAAAAAGACTACGCCAATGCATTAGGTTTGTGAGAAATGATCAGTCTCATCAGCTTGATTCATTTAAGTGGCATGTTTGGTTCAAATATTCAGCAGTTTCTTAAGGTTAAAACTGGATTTCGTTTCGTTTTCGAGGAATTGATTCATTAAAGTGGCTGATTCAATTGCCCAATGCTCACTGTAATAGCATTCTCCATAATGCGTGCATTATGTTAGTTAATGTGTGTATATATATGTACACACATGTATAAAGAGCGAATTTGACCTAATCTGCCAAATGAAAGGGGATGCTTGAAGAGCCCTCTTAGAACTGGATAATGGATAGAACTATCCATTATCCTGTCTAATTTGTAACTATAATAGAGTAGATGGAAAAAATGAATCAAAAAAAAAATCTGAGATGAAGATGGACTTCTGAAACTTTTGGAAAATCTACACGCAAAATAAGTACATATTTGAAAAAGGCAGACAAAATCCTATAAAATGATACTTTTTTCATCGAGATAGTTACATTTTTCAGCGAGCTACAAGCTTTGAAACAATTGAAGTACTCAAAGTAGAATTTGTACCAAAATCTGTATACAGCATTTTCAAAAATAATCATTTGATATTCAACCAGTTATTTGAACAACATGTTAGATTATATGTGATAAAATTAAAAGCTTTCAAAATCTTTACAGCAGTACACTTAAAGTTAACTTGTTATACCATTAAAATTACAAAGTAAACTCATTAAAAGAAAAAAATAATTGAAAACAAGTTAAAAGTTGCAAATAAAATCATCTATAATTAGTATCTTTTATAAAAATAATCAAACAGAAGTTTAGTACATATGCCAAAGAGTGCACAGTACGGGAGAGCAAGAAAAAAAATGAATCTAAGGATTTTGCATTTTTGGGTAGCATTTAACATCCGACAAAAAAAAATATAGGAATTGGCGAGAAAATATAGGAGAATATCTGATAAATTGAGAAAATATAGGAGGACTATGAGCCCTGTTAATGTGATCATTGTGTTGCTTAATGTTATTCGTTTCTGGATCAGGGAAATGGAAAACTTTTCCACCAATTCACGACTCTGCAAAAACTGTCGACCAGGAAATTGAAAAATGATGGGAAATTCCTTGAACACATGACATCTTAAAAAAACAAGTCATGGGTTAAAATGGATCAAAATATCCCTGCTGCTTCGCATTAATATAATCAGATTTACCTATTATTATGAATAGAAAAGCAGATAGATTGATGAGACTGATGAGGCAATGAAAAATGCTCCTAGTATTCAAGAGGGTGGCGGCTGAAAACCGTAAAAGCCATTCTCCAGATCAGTCACGTAGTGAGGTCGGGAGTAACTAGATAAGAATCTTTTTTTGGGAGACAACATTGACTACAAGTTATTTTTCCATGAACTTCTGAAAAATAGCACACAATCTATTTTTTTTAAATTACAGTTCTAATTTTTATATTTCTTTTCAGATGACAGAATGGTGTAAAGGCTAGACCACTCTGCACCCGAAGGCATAGGTTTGAATCTGGCTGCCTGGCTCAAGTCGGTGGATTTTCAAGATGCATAAAATCGACAGCAACCATGTCTTATGATTATGCAGCATGTAAAAGATCCCTCAAGTACTGATTTGGCTTGGAAGGCTTGTGGCAAAGTTAAATTTCTATTGCAATTTTGCATCAAAATCCCAAATTCCTTCATGTGGTGGAGCAACTGAGGTCAAAACTCTCGTGGATATGGCATTTGCAGATAGTGATGATACATGAAAGCATAGATGCTATGCAGGGAGATGCCATTACGCCTGCAACAGGTTGTACCTTTAACTCAGGACTATCAGAAAGAAAAAATATTTTTTGAAGATATACTGTGTATAAATACAATGTGAGGGGTTCCCCCCCCCCCTCTCATTTCATTTTGAAGCACAGTATGTGGGGCCTTAAACCAATTGAGTTACCCAATTTTGTGATTCGTTCATTATTACTAATCGGCTATTGTTATCAAAATCATTACGTCCAGAACTGAACACATTAGGCAGAGACTACTGTCAAAATCAATATAACCCTCAAAATATTAAGGAAAAAAATAATGTACTAAAAACATGTGCAGAAAAAATTTATACAAGAAAAAATTTAAGCCATTTACCTGCAAAGGCTCTAGCTTCATCTGTAGGAACTGCACGCAAATGTCGCAAATCACTTTTATTACCTACTAACATAATCACAATATTCTGGTCAGCATGATCTTGAAGTTCTTTCAGCCAGCGTTCTACGTTCTCATAAGTGAGGTGTTTCGCTATGTCATATACCAACAAAGCACCAACAGCTCCACGATAATAGCTGTAAAGGTAAAAATTAACTTCTGTATTCTGAAAATATTCTACAAATTTTCGAAATTTCTCAAATTGAAAGAAACACGTCTACAACGTGCTTTCAATAAACAAAATTACTTAGATGCTGTTTATTCATGCAACTTGATATAAAGTAGATATTTTATTTCAAAGGTTGGCCTTCCCTTTTTAAAGCGAAACTGAGGAAAAAACGGCTGGAAGAAATGGAAACTTGAAAAAAACTTACCATATAAATTATAATTTTGTAAGATAAAATTAATACATTTTTGAACAAAACCTTAGACCAATAAACATTAACTACTAGAGACGTACCGAGTACTCGGTAACTACTCGGTACTCGGCCTACTCGGCCAATTTGCCGAGTACTCGGTACTCGGCCAAATTCTGATCAGATACTCGGCCAATACCGAGTAGTTGCAAAAAAATTGAATATTATCCAAGACAGATACTAAAATTTAAAAAAAAAAGAGCAAGCATTATATTCTGCAATCATTTACAATTAAAATTTATAAGTCAAATTTAAATTTTGAGAATAATGAAGTTTGTAATGCTTCAATGGAAAAAATCTTTATTTTAATGTCCGCGAAGTTAATAAAACTTATTTATTAAAAATTATGCAAAAGAGGTAAGTATAGAAAATATGGAATTTTCATATTAAAAATGGATTTTTGCTACAAACAAAAATTAGTTATAAAAAATATAAAAATACCTTTGCTGAAAAAATAAAAGGAAATAAAACAATGTTAAAAGCACAGTGCAGGAACACTGCAGACACGTGTTTTGGCGTTACAAGAAATTCCTTTTTCCGACAAAAGTCGGATGTTTTTTGTCGAATGTCTTTACATTCTTTAGCTCACATGTATGCATTGAAATAGAGGTTCCTTGTAACGGGAGGGGGGGGGGGGGGGCAGAAACACATGTCTGTAGTGTTCCTGCACATTTGTTTTATCTGCTTTTAAAAATTATTTATGTTTGGCGGACTAGAACTATAATTGATTGGTATGCAGTGAAACCCTCCTAACGGACACCCCTCTATGCCGACAATTTTTAATTCCCCAGTTCCAATGCAAATAACATTATTAAACCCCTGTCCTGTGGACACCTCTCTATTGCGAACAAAAAAAATTGTCCTGTTAGTGTCCACATTAGAGGGATTTTACTGTAATTTGTTTTAATACCAACTCGATTAATCATACCTTTAGTTTATTTATTTTCAATTTTAAAAATAATGTTTTTGTAAAATTTTTGACACAAACAAAATTGTTTATATAATGCGTAGTTAAATTTCAGCAGGAATTTAGTTTTAAAAACTATTGTATGGACAAGGAGGTCTATACAACTATTCCAATAAGTTCAAAATTCATCACATGTGTGTCGGTGGTTCTTTTTAAAACATAATTTGTACTTGGTAACTCGGCCGAGTAGTGAAAGGCCGAGTACTCGGTAACTCGGTACTCGGCCGAGTAGTGAAAGGCCGAGTACTCGGTACTCGGCTACTCGGTCAAAGTGCTACTCGGTACGTCTCTATTAACTACACATGAAGATTAATAATTAAACCTTATAACTCAATATTCTACTATGAATTTCATTTAAACACATTTTTATGAATAAAAATATTTGCAAAAATTCATTAACAAAACACATTTTTATGAATGATATTTTTCCAAACCAATTCTTTGTTGCAAATTATGATTTATGACCTGTAACTGTATAAGTTAGCTTCATAACCACCCTTTTACAAATTCAAAATTAAGTTATATCACTGAAAATATTATGCATATAAAATGAAGTTATGTTACAATGTCATTCAAAGGATCAGTTGGATTTACAACAGGGGTGTCAGAAAAACAAATTTACTATGTTTTTTAACAGACTTCAAAAAGGAGGTGGTTATTAGTTCATACCGTAAAAGTTTGGTGCCATACAACAGTAATATTGCTTAGGCCTTCACAATGCTACCAGGTTAGGTTTGCCTCAACTATATATAATAGTATTTTTATCGTTATCATCTATGCCAATAACAGATGATCTGGGCCTAAGTAAGGAGATATAGGCAAATTTGTATGCCATGAAATGCAAATTAGTTAGGGAATAATATTTAAATGGTTATAATTAAATTAACACACAAATGAATTCCAGAGGTGAGCAAAGATAAATTTTATTGACAATCGCTTAAAGTTTAAGGCATGTTTGTAGTTTTTTTATTTAAGAATGGAGCATTTTTATGAAAAAAATTAGGTGAAGTTTTGTGATGGTAACTTCTTACTATTTCTGAAAAACATTTATACTAAAAAGAATGAAATAAAAATATTTTTTGGGGGCAAAATTTGAAATTTTTTTCGACATTTTTAACTATGTCATTTTCCCTGACGATTCCAGGTTTTCCTGGAGCGTGCGAACCCTGTGTACAGTCTAACCTGGTGAAAGGGGGGGAGGGGGGGTGACCCCTCCCTAACTTGAAATAAATTCCTTTTAAACCGTATTTTATCTAATATTAAATAAGAAGAAGCAAAGCATGGGACAGGATCACACAAGTAATTAGTCTTAGCAGTAATTCATTCTAAGCGTGTTCGAGGTTCCACAGTATAACATTTGTAGGTCTGAGCCAGGACGAGAGATCATGCAATTTCTCGCAATTTTATTTTGAACTTAACAAAGATCCATTTACAGGCAGTTCCCATATAAGTCCCACTTTACATTTTGGTCATGGTGTAAAATCCCATCTTTTGACATTCCCCAAGTGTGCATACTGTCAAACCTGTATCATCGAAAGGGTGGTAAAGAGCGAATGTCACATGTTACATACATGGGTGCAAGTTTGGTGATGTGTTCAAGACGGAAAATATTTTCAGCCCCCCCCCCCCTGAATGCGTGCTTAAGGAAAAATTTATGTGTATAAATGTTGTAGATTTTAATTATATGACAGTTTTGGAATCTGTGTTTGATTTGAATTTTAAGCTTTTGACTTTTCTAAGAACATGAATCTAGTTTAAATTCTAATATTTAAGCGTTTTGATATTGTAATTCCAAAAACCTAAAAATCGTCAATAAAGGGGGGTCTGGGGGCTCTCCCCGAGAATTTTTTCTTAATTGAATCATTCCAAAAAATGGAATGATGGGTCATTTTGGTAAAGTTCAATGAAAAGAGGGGTTCAGGGACTCTTACTTCAATTTTTCAAACAGATAATCCGAAAATCACAATATTGGGCGACCTTCAGAAATATTAGAGAATGGGGGGAGGGGGGGTGCTCTGGGCTCTACCCGAAACAAGCTTTAAAAAAAAGACAAAATTGTACTCTATCTTTCATAATGTTTTAACGCTTTTTGAATGCATTATTGAAACGGAGTTCAGAAACTCTCCTTCGGCAATATTTCGAAATTGAAGTTCCAAAAATGCAATTTTAGACGATGTTGGGTAATGTAAGCGGTGGGCTCCTCGCCATTAGTTTTTTGACGATCCTGAACATTTTTATTGCAGCAATAAAATCGCTTGGGATATAAAATTTTTACTTTTACAACATAAATCAGTTCTCTTCGGAACGTCTACCCAAGATAGCGCAAACAAACCAGAAAATAAGAAAAGGTGGGGGAAGGGTATAGGCGCCTTATGAAAATGAACTGGCACCATTCCCCCCCCCCCAGTCTTCATTTGAAAAGGAATTCTTTTATGAGATAGCAGGTGGTGAAATTAGCAATAAAAAACCGCTTCAGTGAAGTAGATATATTTTTTAAACGAGGTACACTTTCCAGTATTCAGTAATTTAAAAAAGCAATAGGAGAACTGAATCCTCACCCCAAGGAGGGTCCCCGAATCACATCCCTCTTAAAACACTCAAATATAGCCTAAAGTGTCGTTTTAAATATTTCAGCATTGAAAAATTTTCGAAAGAGAACTCCCGAACCCCTTCTTCTGAGGTCACCACAAATGTCCTAGGTTTAAGTTGTTATGGCTTCAGTTTCTAAATTATTTTCCCTGGAAACAGTACCCTTTTTACCTATATACATGACTTATGACCG
The DNA here is from genome assembly GCF_026930045.1 of Uloborus diversus. NCBI lineage: Eukaryota > Metazoa > Arthropoda > Arachnida > Araneae > Uloboridae > Uloborus > Uloborus diversus. Next base: position 24,683,393 of record NC_072734.1, on the reverse strand, counting down.
CGTAAAAGTTTTTATACTTTAATTTTGGAAACTTTTTGAAAGAAGATTTTTACTCCTTTCCCCCTTAAGTCATCCAAAGATAGCCCAAAACAAAGCTCATAAATTTTCAGAAACCGAAATATTTCGGGCTGGGCGGCAAAATACCCCTCCCACTCTCCTTGTGTTTACTAAAGGCAGTGTAAGTTTGCGTTTAAGATTTATTCTTCTGTTGAAAGAGCAACTCCCCCTCCCCACATCGCCAAAGACAACCCCGAGTTTTAAGACTTCAATTTCGATCCCCAAATTCCCCAACTCTCAACTTTTTCAAAAATAGCCAAAATAGCGTTTTAATATTTCAGCATGAAGAAATTTTCGGGGAAGAGAGTACCCCCCACCCCCTCCCCGAACTCCTTTCCCTAAGTTTACTAAATTTGACTTAAATTCTTAAACCTTCGGTGATGAAAAGGGGGAACCGCAAATTTAAGTTCTAAAATTTATTGAGATAAGAAGAGGGAATTTGAAAGCTTTAAGTCCCCCAAAGATTACCTAAAGCTGAGTTCTGAATAATTTAGCTTTGAATATTTTTCGGGGAAGGGGACCCTGAACCCCAAGAAGGTCTAAAGTTGTGCTTTTAAGACTCCAGTTTCAATATTTCGCCTAAAGAGAGCACCCCCCCCCCCCCCTCTTGACATTGCCAAAGATAGCCTAAAATTTTTACGACTTCAATTACAAACACTTTTCAGAAGAGGGTCCCAAATTCCCTTTCTCTTAAGTCTTTTAAGTATAGCTTCAAAAAAAATTTTAATGCATCAGCTACAAAACATTTTCAGGTTAGAACACCAAAACCATCTCTCATAAATTCGCCAAAGATTGCCTAAATTAATGTTTTTAAGAATCCAGTTTCCGATTTTTTTTAAAACCTCCCCCCCCCCCCACTTTTACACCATCAAAGACAGCCTAAACATTTTTGACTTTTAAATTTTTAAGAGTTTGCAGAAGAGAAATTCCGAACCACTACTAGCTTCAAAAATGGCTTTTATTCAATTTTCTGATATTTTATTCTGGAGCGCTTGAGTAGCTCCTACCCCTCTTAGATTGTCCAAGGTATATCGTGAGTTAATTTACGGACTTACCTTCTTCGCAAGAGCAGCGGTTTTTCGCCAACTCGGGCTGCCGTTATTTTACTCGTTTCCTTTCTCTCTCTCCCCCTCCCCCCATACATTATATCTTGTGTTATATTGAATGAAATTGGAATTAAGTGATTCCTCAAGTTTTAGAACAATTTACCAGAAACATGTCAAAAATGCTGGAACAGTTGCCCATCGGTGTTTCAAACCAACTTGAAATTTTATCCGATTCTTTCCAAAATTCCAATTTTCTTTTAAATTTTCAAAATCCCTGATAGTTCCCGTTTTACCTGGTCTTTTGCTATGGCGTAAATTTCATCCCGTCAGCAATCACTCTCAATTGTTGATTCAGATTCAACTTTAAGACATTTTAAGAGTGCACATAATTTTCATTTCTGCGTGTAAAGTTTGCAAGAAAAAAAAAAACGCAAATGGGAAAAAAAACGAAAGGATGATCAAAAATAGCATGAGAAAAGGCTAAAATTTTAATGTAGAGACTTAATTCGAAAAATCAGGGAGAATAGCGGGCAACTACATGGTCTTCAAATAATAGAATTCTAGATCTTGTAATGCACAGGGGCAGAATCATGCAAGAGAATATCCGTCACATAGGAAGATAAAATCACTCTATGCACATCCCTTAATTGAGCAATCAATCCAGAATGTCGATGTAAATTCGTGGTTATGGAACGACCCACAGTCCAGTAATAAAAAGAAAAGTTAAGTTTGAAAAAAATGCTTTTATGTAAAAATTGAAGGAAAGTCATCGAATTTCTTTCCGTCCCGACCTCCGTCTTGGAAATTTTGTCCAAGACGGAAATCCGTCCTGAGACGGAAGGTCTTGCACCCATGGTTACATATTCATAAAATTATAATTGCAAATCCTAGATAACTATAGAAGACTAATTTGTTAAAACAAAGGGGTATAACAAAATTTCTATAATGTTGATAGAATGAATAAAATAAAAATCTTACAGTGAAACTGGAGCTATTTCTGCTTTCATTGCAAATTATAATAGGTTTTACAAAGTAAAAACTTCTTTAATGGACATTCCCCATTTACGAAAAATTTCTTTTTCTCGATTTTCAGGCATTACAGCTAGACCAGGGGTCTAGAAACTGAGTGGCGTGGCAACCTGGGGAGCTACAGGAAGAGATGAGGGGGCAGACCCAGATAAGAGACGAACACGCAAATGCTGTTAGCAGAAAATTTTTAAAGTTTGCAGACAATTTTGATATTTTTTAAACAAATATTTATTTTGGCAAATCACTAAAGTTGGTCACCAATTTTGAGGGTCCTCCAAATAATAATATTGAAAACTAGCCGCCTGCGGCGACCAGCTGGTCCGCCTTTTTACGCCATTCACCTTTTTGCGCCAGAGTTGCCGCTTTCGGCGGCTGCTTAGACAATTTAGCGATGGTATTAATCAATGTTTCTCTTTTTTCTCAATATTAGCATTCGCCTTTTCACACCGATGTTGCCCGCCTTCGGCGGCTGCTTAAACAAATTTCGTGGCGGTATCAATCAATCTATATCTATGTATATCATTAGTAGTTTGAATAAAATATTTTCTAGATCTATCTCCAGTTCCGTCGTTTGGAATATTTTTAAAGGAGGGGGAGACACAAACGACGTACTCTTCATGCAAATTTTGTCGAAAAATAACAAAAAGCACTTCCACTTTTATGTGAAAGCATTGTTTTTTCAAAGTCATGGTGTGGGGGGGGGGGCACTGACACCCCGTTGAAATTCCTTAAATGACGGGCATGCCTCTTTCTTGCTGTCCATCTGCTATATCGAACTCTATATTTGTCTATCTATCAATCTATACGATCTGCGCATATCTACCTCCTGACAGTACAATGTTTTTCTATTTATATAAGTATTAATTTGAAAATAAAAACATTTTTTGTCCACTCAACCTCTATCTATCTCTGTATCTACCTAACCTAACCGTCAATTTGTAACAGAAACTAAGATCATGCAAAAAATCGCGGGCTTTATTTATTTAATCAAAATAGCCCTCAAAGGCTCTATGTTCCCCGTAGTGTTCAAAAAGTAGCGCTTGCAAAAAAAAAAAAAGGTGAAGAGAAGGCAAACGATTTCAGTTGGATCACGTGATGAGGTAAGCTCAGAACTCAGCAGGCAAGCGAACAGCTCGCGTTGTGTTCTGCCATTAAAAAAATTGTAAAAAAAAACTATTGCGTATTTTTCTAAACTTTTTTCTTCTGAAGGGGGCGGAATGTTTTTACTATTACCAACTAAAATTTTAGAATTGAGGGTTCAATACTTGTCGCAGGATGGGTTTCGAAAAAAACTAAACCCAGAAAAAAATGTAAAATAAAGGTTTTTTCAAAAATCTATAAAAAATACAAAAATTGCTCCATCTTCAAAATTTTTTTCATTCATCATATTTAAAATTAAATTTCCTACACAATAGTACAAAAAATATCCGTCTGGCGTGATTGGTTCTGGATCTGTCAGGTCAAGAGTACTAAAAAGTGCTAAAAATAACATAAAACATTAAATAACTTTTTTTCTAATTAAAATATCAAAAATCGAAGACCGAGGTGCACATTTTCAGTAAAAACTGCACCTGTGTACCAAATTTCATCTTCCTAGGCCTTACCGTTTTCCCAGGATGCGCGCCACAAACACACACACAAACATCTTGTTTTATGTATAGATATATATTACATGATTTGAGACTTATTTTATGCAGAAATGTTTTTTTAAATTATTTGAGTTCACAGAAAGTTAATTTTATCCGGGTCTGATGAGGGGTGCTGGTAAGTGTCCATTGCAACAATAATATGTATATAATAGAACTAGGCAAGGGTAAATTTTAATTCTTCACAAAGTGCTGTGAATCTAAAAAGCTTTAGAACCTCTGAGCTAGACAATGTCTAGCTGTGTCAAGTAGACATACATATGATTATAAAAATAAAAACTATTAGCAGTTTACAAAATTAACATATTGATGTCTCATTTCTAATTCATTACGCCAGGGATTCCCAAACTGGCTGCCATAGGAAGAGGCGAGGGGTGTCACGACCTGTCCATGGTATAAATATATGTAAGAGATCAATACGAGGGTACCTTGAGAAAATTCTAATTCTTCAAAAGGGTACCGCAACTTCATTGGTTTGGAACCCCTGCACTAGATCATTAAACTATTGGCAATTATTTACACACGTTATCAGTGCTTTTTATCAAGGCATTAATTGTTTCAGGGAAAAAAAATAGCTAAACATTTGGCTGAATCCTTTCATTGAATTAAGTTTCCAGCTGCTTTGAAAATAGTGTATTTATTAGTTTAGGAGAAGTTCACAGTGGATGTCATGCCTTGAGGGGAATAAGTAAGATTCTTAAAATTTGAATATGTTTATGGAAATAGTGTGACATATGACAAAGGGTAAGTTTATGTGATCCTTAGTGGCAAGGAGGGGGTCAAAAACTTCTAAAAAAAAAAGTGCAATATTTACGGACAGCCCCTTAGTAAGAACTTAGAAACTAAAAAAATTTTGATAAAATATTGAAAAGAGAATGTTTCCTGAAAGGAATCGAAAATTTTACGTTGTTACGTAAAAGTAAAATGTGTGGAAACAGCCCATATACAATGCAAGAAAAAAGTAACTTTGAACATGCCAGGAGGAAAAAAGTAAAACCTTACAGAATTTTATATTTTTTTATTTTGTTTTATTATTTTTTCTTATAATTTCATAGGCTATGGCGTTAAAAGGAATAGTACAGATAACACTCCACTCATGCTATATTGTATCACTGAACTCTAGAATAAATTTACTGTAGAAGTACAAATTTCATTTTTTCATCTTGCAAACAGCTATTAAATAAAAATTTCATTGTATCAAGAAACTGAAGCAAATGAAAATAATATTTTAAATTCGATAAATGCAGGTTACTTACGCACTGGTAATCGCACGATACCGTTCCTGTCCAGCAGTATCCCATATTTGAGCTTTAACAGTTTTGCCATCAACTTGAATACTCCTAGTTGCAAATTCCACACCAATTGTGCTTTTACTTTCTAAACTGAATTCATTTCTTGTGAATCTTGACAACAGGTTTGTCTTTCCTACACCAGAATCTCCAATCAGCACCACTAAAAAATTCAAAACTTTATAAAAATCACTAGCAAAAAAATACCATTAGTATTTGAAAGAAAAAAAATATAGTCAAATTCGAGTATTTATTATTCAAAGAATAATGAACTTGAAAATAAGAGCTTTTTTTTTTCCTTTAAATAGTTTTTTTTAAATTATTACCTATGAGTTTTAAACAAGCATAACATTGACACTAAATATATCTATTTTATAGCTGTATAACATTTTAAACACATTTATAAAACTAGTTGGTTCATGCAATGAAGTTAAACCTTACACACAAATACACAGAAAAGAAATAAGTTATTGACGCATCTACACATTCAAATAGCAAACATCACTCATATGCTTAATAAATGATGCAAGATAATCTTCAAAATTACAATACCAGCAAAAATCGACGATTTTAGGTCAAAACGCTAAAGGTTTCGAAAAATGACATGTTAGTGTTGCACTGTAAATAAATAATAATAATAATATTTGCACGTAATACAATCATAAAAAGAATCACGCAAATTATGAACTGAAATACGTAATTCAATTATGAATGCACAGCACTGCGTATTATGAGTTACTTACGCAGAATAACCTTTCAATGTGAATAATTAGTTGAATAATAACGTGTCATGTCAATATTCTTGAGTCAAACCATTTAAATATTTAAAAAGCAATGACAAACTTTTGAACTTTCTTACCTTTAAATAGGTAATCATATTCATCATCTTTGGTGACCATTGTTATTTCGCTACGTCAAATGTTCACTTTGTAAAAAATAAACAAAAGTAGGAAGAATTAACTTTTAAAACAGGCCGTCAAGAAAGGCGTGAACAGAGGACTGCAAATTATCAAGAAGAGAAACACTGGAAGATAAGAACCTGACTGCAAGAGTTAGTCAGAACTTTTTCCAATTATTCAATTCACTTTCTGGGCGTTTTGAAGGTTTTCAACGAGCGATAACCGTGTACCGTCTTGTTTTCCGGCAACTTGTATTATAATTATCACAATTATAATAGTTGAAAATTCATTGCGAGTTTCTAACTTGAGTCCACGAGTGGGCACCGCATCCAGAACAGCGAAAGATTTAATTTTCTGGTTTTTTTTTAACCACGGAAGGAGTTAACTTATCATTGCGTCAACTTTAAAGTAATTGTAAAATTCACAGCGCAGTTAGTATCTTATCAATATGGCTGCCCCCAAGAAATGTTTTAGTGCCACCTCCCAGATGCAGCGCCACCGGAAGAATTAAATTATATTTTCAAAACTTGTAAAACATACAAATGTATCGAGGTATCAGAATAGGAAATCGAGAGAACTTTAACTTGGATTACGTTTTGTCAAAATAGTGACACTATTTATGGTTACACGCACACATAAGATTTGGCAAACGGAAATACATTTTCGAAAAGAGCTTGACATTTCATGACGTAGCTTCCGGTTTTCAGTTTGGTTGGATTTCGTCATAGGACGAGATTGGGAGATCTAAAATTTTATTCTAATTTCTTAAATCTAACCATTTTGAATTAGGCACCAAATCTGTATCTGAAGACTTAAAAAATTGAATTTATCTCATATCGCAGAATTGTAAATTCTTAATCTGAATTTTCTTTTAAAGTTTTCATCTCGTTTTCAAATCGCAAAGCGAAAATGTGCACTGCACAACGTCCTCAAAAGTTATAGTCGGGTCTTAATATTCAGATGCCTTGTCTACAAATGACCCTGAATGGAAAAAATGAAACGAAAAGCTCATTCCTATACGATTAGCTTAAAATGGGTATTAGTATTCGCCTACACAGCACGGCAGCATTGGCCAATGCTGCGCACAAGTATCGCCCAATGTTTGAAAAAGTTTTCCATTTGGTGCAGGCCTATCTAATGGCCAAAAATGAGTTCAGTATTGGCCAACACAACACGCCAGCATTGGCCAATGCTGGGTACGAGGCATATGTGCTGCTAGTAACTATTTTAACGGTCTAGGAAGATTGGGCGCTGAGCATTTTGGGCGCTGGGAACTTTGGGCGCCGAGCATTTTGGGCGCCGGGAACTTTGGGCACCGAGCAGGGAACTTTGGGCGCCGAGCACATTGTGCCCAATGTTCTGGGGCACCCAATGTTCCCGGCGCCCAAAGTTCCCGGCGCCCAAAATGCTCGGTATCCAAAGTGCTCGGCGCCCAAAGTGCTCGGCGCCCCAAAATGCTAGGCGCCCAAAATGCTCGGCGCCCAAAATGCTAGGCACCCAAAATGCTCGGCGCCAAATGTTCCCGGTGCCCAATCTTCCCATTTCGGAGTTTAAGGGTGTGGCTTTGCTCCCCCTGGTTTTGAGGGAGAGGGAGGAATTTATCTTTAATACATTTTAGTTTGAAACTTTTCAATAAATTTAAATTAATGTTTTAAGAAAAAAAATAATTTGAATTTTTACACCATGAATTCAATTTATGTTTTTCTCAATCACGAGTGTGTGTGTGTGTGCATATTGTGTGTGTAGGCGTGTGTGTATGTATGTGTGTGTTGGCGTGTGTTTGTATGTGTGTGTGTATGTGTGTGTAGGCGTGTGTGTATGTATATGTGTGTAGGCGTGTGTGTTTTGTGTCTGTGTGCAGACATGAGTGTTGGTATGTGTATGTGTAAAAGTCGTGTATGTATATATATGTGTGTGTGTGTGTGTGTGTGTGTAGGTGTGTATGTATGCGTGTGCATTCAGGATATGGACGCAAGAGGAGCAGCATCGGGACGGGCCGGTCGACGGTGGTGCTGCAGAGGGAAGCGGGGGGGGGGGAATAAAATCATTTTAACGCTAAAAACAGTCAAGTGAGAACAATAAGAAATGTGACTGCTCGAAAATAAAAAAGAAATTAATTTATGTTAAGCAAAGGACAAATTGCAATCACGTAAGAACGTACACACCATGATCAGTTGCGGACTGTCCCTGCCGCGCCATTGGCCCGCGGGCCGGTGCATGGGCTGGCCCGCCCCCTATTCGGCCTGATCACCCTCCCTACTCTGCGCCATCGAACATGTGCCCCTTTAAACCTGTGCCTCTTCGTTTTTTACTTTCTTCTATATCTAATATATATAAGAAAGTATTGGATGAGTGCACATTTTCGAATTTTGACGGATTCGAACGTTTTGAGATGTGTGAGTCCATTTCGACCATTTTTGAAAAATGTCTATGTGTGTGTCACGTATGATGTGTGTGACCAGTTTTTGTGACCGCTCTACAGCATCCGCATGAAATCGAACGAAATTCGTTACACTTATGTGCCCCTACCCTACTAGCAAAATTTCTTGCATCAACCCTGACAGATCTTGATATTATACTGACGGCGTCAATATTGACGTGTTTCATACTACATAAAGCTTGCATAAAGGTTAAAAAGCAATATTACAATAACAACACGTATGCAACATTGCATTCATCTTAAAATATCAATACTGATATTACCTTACAATAATAACATCATTGCATACATGTTGTCGCCGTCAAGATGATATTGATTTCATGCTGTCGCCGTCAAGGTAATTAGTACACAATAGAACAGGTGGACCTTCGTTGATACTTGCGCATGCGCACAGTTCTTTCTACCCAGCATCCCTCGCATTGCTGGCACATTCTTCCTGCTTCGACCTCAATCGGTTCAGAGATGCTGCACGTGGCGTTGCATTCTTTTGCTTCGTTAAGTTGGTTGCTTAGTTATTAGTCTGGAATAGTATTGTTTTAGGAAAACTTATGAATGACTGATAACTGCATTTGTTTATTAATATATACTAAACAAGTCATATTGCAGACGATGTGCGATCAATGTTAGAAATGGCGAAAATAACTTTTTTCGTCCCTAGACTTTGAAACAAAGGACATGAAGCCCAGAATTTCGTATTATCACTTCAATCTCACGTAAGATTAATTTTATTCAATGGTATTTATGTTATTCTTTAAGATAAATTTATATGTTTTGTCCATGGGATATTTTCAATGCTGACATCCATTTGAAAATGTACTTATTTATTGTATTTATTTATTTATTTATTATTTTGCTACCTTTAGTGCTATAAAAACTTCCGCAATTATTCCTAACTAAGCATTTTATGTCTTTATAATACAATTAGAAGCATGAATTTAAAAAATAAGTCAAGTATTACGCAAAACGAAGAAACTTTCATTTTTTAAATTAAATTGTGAGTACTATTAATATCTTTATATGAATTTCCGATCAGATGTCAGCTTTAAGAAATTATTCTCAGGCTAGAAAACTATCTTGAAGAATAACAGAAATAATTAAAGATTGAAATTTAATTCTCGAGTTTGAAGTGAAAATAATACAAATAAATAAATGGATAAAACACCTTGCAAACGTGCTGATTTCATACTGTCATGTCAATGTATCCTGACATTTTCCTGTCATATCAATATGTATGCAATATTACAAAAGCAAGATCATCTTGCCTAGACCTTGATTTCATGCTGTCATGACAGCATCTTGATATTATCCTGTCATATCAATACGTATGCAAGATTACAAAAGCAAGATCATCTTGCCTAGACCTTGATTTCATGCTGTCATGACAACATCTTGATATTATCCTGTCATATCAATACGTATGCAATGTTACAAAAGCAGCCTACCTTGATATTTTCCTGATATTATGCTGCATACACCTTGTCAGTCAATATTGTGGCAGCCTGCTGACAGCATAAAGGGAGTAACATAACAACATTGAGGCAGTATTAATGCAAGATGATTTTTCTTGCATGTCAACCTTTATGCAATACTGAGGCAAGATATTTTGCTTACTGGGATGTAAACTTGTGCCCGTTGTTTTTTGGCGTGAATTCCTCCAAAGGGGAGGTGGAGCAATGGGACGTTTTTTGAGTTATGCGTGCCAACTATTCCCCCGGAAGTAACTGGTGGAATCAAACAAAATTTGGTCCATAAATTTCCCCTAACAGGTACAGGTGCTGATCCCATTTTGGTGTCAATAGCTCAAGCGGGGGTTGAGCTGTAGAACGTTTTTTGTCGTCAAATGTGACTGCTCTGTATCTCAAGAAATAATAAACGAAATCAAAAAAAAAAAAAAAAAATCAACAAGTAGCCCATAGAAGGTATAAGAGCTGATTCTATTTTGGTGTCAACAGCTGAAAAGGGGTGACGCACTCGAACGTTCTTTTTTTCCATTTTGCGTGCCATATCTCAAGAAGGAATGCTACGTTCTGGATGAAATTTGGAATAAATGTCAATCCATATGTAAACTGGCGTTGGTTCAATTTTGGCGCCAATCGCTCCATGGGGATTCTTATTTTTTTTTTTTTTGTGTGAATAAAAATAGGTTTATAACTGCAATAATAAGAAAGATAAATCATAATAGACTGTCGTCTGCGTATTTCTCGTGATTTTAATTGTTGGAAACCACCAGATGACCAGATAATCGCGATGATTTAAATTTTTTAACTGTTGCTACCTCGTGTTTGTTAACAAATAAATGTTTGCAATTATTTTAAGCAAGGCTTTTAAAATAATTTTCAATTTTTGCTTTGCTTTTGAGATAAATCGGGAATGGGGATGGTCGACAAGTTTTGGCGTATGTAATTTTTTTGGGGGGGAGGGAATATTGCTTCCTCGTCAAGCATGGAGAAGGATCAGAATCATAACTACAAAACTACAAAATACATCACAAAAATTACTAAACTCATGTTCATGTCTATGAGCTAAAGCAACGAGCGCATTCTTACTCCCGTTAACTTTTAACAATAAAATAAAATTAATTAAACAAGGTCTACAAATACTTACCAGGAAACATCACGATCAAGGAAATTCAAAAAAATTCCAAATTGGTGGCATTCGAAAGAGCATTGGAAAACATGTTTATGGAACTGAAACTACGTGCCCTCGTGACCACGTTATCGAAATATGATGTCTTAAAAATTGCCGAAATTTTTAGTAAAGTCGCCAAATTTAGCGAGTTTTGTTCAGAAATGGAAGGTACGGCGCGAATTCAACATCTGCATCTGACAAGACATTTCACTTCCATATTTGGTCACCACCAAAGCGTGTGAGAAATATCGCATTAATTCTTTACTCGGGGGGACTACCATGGCGCGGGGTGTCGTGGCACAGATTGCGGCATTGAAATTTTTAGGGGCTTGTGTTCCGGTATATTAACGTGCAACTGTATAGGGGAAAACGCCACAGCCCGAAATATTTGTTTTATTTTATTGTAAAAACAATGGAATTTTTTGTTATTCTTAAGACTGTTAAAAAACTGATGTTTAAAACTTTTATGCTTCTGCGGGTGAAATATTTCCACTGAAAGAGTTTCTTCGATGATGAAACTGTTTTGAAAAAAATATGATAACCGTAGAGAAACGGTAAACACACTTTAAAGTCTTTTTTTTTTTTTTTTTGAAAAGTCGTAAATCTGAAGTCTTCAACAGTATTTAAATACGAAGAAAACGACATTTTTAAAGATTTCAAATTCTGTTCTCAAATTAAAAAAAAACGATTTCTGTCAGTTATTTCCAGTGTGTTTTTCGTTATGTGTATCGTTTTCAAGTTATGTGTAAACCCTCTAACAAGTCAAATAAAAAAAAACTGTATTAATTTTTATTTTGCTCGTATTTGAATTCCCTTTTAACGTGAAACATAATTGGTAAAAGTGACTTCAGTATTTTTAAAAATGACTAAATAACATGCAATATGATGTGCATTTACGTTATAGCGACTTTTTCAGTTGCAGTGACAGACTTTTTCGAACTACAGGGGTTGTTGTAATGAACGTCGACTATAAAATTTTTGATAAGAATCTGTTATGAAGTAATTTCCGACATCGTTAGTTTTGCTGTGCAAATTTTTGACATTTACTATCCGTTGTTTTCTTTTTTTTAATTATTATTTTTTTCGATTTTAAATTAAACATTTTCGCTAGCAGTGGTCAGACAATAAAACTTCATGAATGATAATAACTTTTGAAAAAATAAATAAGAGCTGGGATACTACAATCCATGATCATGTTCTTTCAACATCAAAAACTATCCATTTTACTTTCAATATATAAGCTTTAATAAGCATGTTTTTACTTCCTTTTACAAAAAAGGAAGTATTGTATTCGCGAAAAAATTTTCACTCAAAAATCGCCCTTAATTTCCATTTTGCTCACCCCCAAATGAATGTTGATTTTTTTTTTCGATTCGGCCACATGCGGAAAAGTGCCTAAGAATGTATAGACACGCGAAATATCCATTTTGACCATCACCGAGGTAATTACAACGACTTTTCTCGTGACGTCTGTATGTATGTGCGTATGTGTGTATGTGCGTATGTGCGTATGTGCGTATGTATCTCGCATAACTCAAAAATGGTATGTCCTAGAAAGTTGAAATTTGGTACATAGACTCGTAGTGGGGTCTAGTTGTGCACCTCCCCTTTTGGTTGCTTTCGGATGTTCCTAAGGGGGTCTTTTGCACCTTTTTGGGGGGAAATCATTGTTAATATCAATGCAAACTTAAGTGGTGTTATAATTTGGTAAACACTTGGTGACGTATCGCCAAGCTTTTGGTCGCCAAGTTTTTTCGCCAACTTGTTTTATTACGCCGTCAATGCAAGTTAGGCTTAAAATGATGTACGTACTTCCAATTCAGTAATTATTTGGCGCAAGCAGTTTTTTGAGAAACATTTTCCAGTTGGTCTTACGACCGAAGTTAGGGGGGGGGGGGGTTAGGGTTTTTACGTTAGTTCTTACTTCCTTTTTCAAAAAAGGAAGTATTGTATTCGGGAAAAAATTTTCACCCAAAAATCGGCCTTAATTTCCATTTTGCTCATCCCCAAATGGATGTTGAGTTTTTTTTTCGACCCGACCACACACGGATATGTGCCTAGGAACTAACAGACACCCGAAATATCCATTTTGACGATCCCCGAGTTAGTTACAACGAGTTTTCTCGTAACGTCTGTATGTACGTATGTATGTGCGTATGTGTGTATGTATGTCGCATAACGCAAGAACGGAATGTCCTAGAAAGTTGAAATTTGGTACGTAGACTCCTAGTGGAGTCTAGTTGTGCACCTTCTTTTTTGGTTGCATTCAGATGCTCCAAAGGGGGTCTTTTGCCCCTTTTTGGGGGAAATCATTGTTAATTTCGATGTAAACTCAAGTGGTGTTATAATATGGCGGACACTTGGCGATATATCGCCAGTCTTTTGGTCGCCAAGTTTTGTCGCCAACTTGGCGACAAATTTGGCGGTTTTTTTGTTATTATTATTATTATTATTATTTTAAATTTGGTTTCAATTTTTGCCACTGCTGGTGATATTTAGAGAGTAAACTATTGAATTATATTAAAACTGCCAATAATGAGAAAATGACATTAAATTGAAGTAAAAGGAAGTCATGTGATGCACACATCAGCTCGTTTTTTTACTTATTCATATTAATTCTCGTACATAATTATTAATTACTTACAACACATTTCATTACAAGAATACAAACTTAAATTAGTTAAGTAAAACACACTTGAAATGCACTTAAATTCTGAAATGCATTATTATCACGATTACAAAGTTAAATCCTACGTTCAATTTCGTTATAAAGTTGTAGCTCCTCTGGATAAAACTCTCTAGTTTCCATTTCACAGGCTTCATAGTTACCTTTTAATTTTACCCCCACAAGTAAAGGGTTAATTCGAAACATCGTTTACGCGCTTTGCAGATGACCAGAAATGGAAATGAGAGTCTTGCTAGACGCAGGCGATGAAATCACGTGGTATTTTCCATTTCTTGCCAAGTCTTTAAAATTGGCGAATTTTTGTAAGATTTCGACAGACTTTGACCCCCCATATCTCAAAAACAAAAGGACGAGGGCACGCAATATTTGGGTCAAATTTTTTTCTAAAGATACTCTTTCGAATGCGACCATTTTTAACTTTTTTCGTGATTACTGAACTCGTGATGTTTCCTGGTTAGGAAAAACTACAAAATACATCAAGAGAAATATGGTTCACTTTCATGTCCATGAACACCGGTAGTGGGCTGCTTCAAGAGAGTGCACTTTCAGCCCTTGGCTTTTAAAAATAAAATTAGTTGATTTTAAAAAGTAATATCACTTTTAGACTTTTTTAATATTAAATTCCTTTTATTTATTTTTTACTTATTGCAAACCTTTCTTTTACTTAACTTTCTCCGCTGAATAGTTTCAACAAAGATAAAAATGTCGCCTTATAACGTATGCCGTCCACGCAACATGTCAAAAATTCCTTGTGGATGTCGCAAGTTGTTTTCTCAGTAATGTTAGTATTATGACTGGAAAACTACATTGCAAGCCTTCATGTCGGTTTTTACGTGCAATGAAACTAGTCCATCCGCCGTGTAAACATTGGCTTTCCCAAACGAATAAAATTTAACTGTTTGAAGTTAAACAATCCGTACAAAAACTGTTTGGTTTTATTTGCAGAAATTTGTTTGTAGGAAAGTTAACATATTAAAAACAACAAGAAGTTCCGTCCAGAACTAAACGAGACTACTTTCCCTAATACCAATACAGACTTTCTAGTATCTGATCAATTTTCTCAAAATTAGCTAAAACTGCAATTTTTTTCGAACATAACTTCTTAACATTTTAAGCTGATTTCAAGAACTAAAATATGCACTGCCCGCCCGTGTGTGTGTGTGTGTGTGTGTGTGTGTGTGTGTAGGATATGGACGCAATCTGGAGACGATTTTAGCCAGAGGGGCAGCATTGCGGGAGGGTCCGGTTGACGGCAGTGCTGCAGAGGACGGCTGTCAAATGAAAATAATAAGTAATTCGGGATTGCTGAAAAAAAAAATCGATTGTTTTTCCCCTGTTGCCAACGAATATTTTTTTAAGAAGAATAAATGTACTTTCAAAAATTAAGCAATAAAGTGTCAATTTTCAGTATTAAAAAAAATCGTCTGCGCTTATCTTTGTTAAAACATAAAGGACTCCGAATTTCTTCGCCAAAAACTGAATACGTAGATTGAAACTTTAGAGTGAAAATAAAAACAAATCATATATCAACATTAATTATTTAACAGTAAAGACCATGGTTGCGGAGTCAGAGTCAATCTCATTTTGGGACAAAGGAGTCACTCCGAAATTTGAAAGAGTGGGAGTCAGTCATTTCCACTCCATTTCTAAATTTTTGCTAAAGCTAAGGAGTCAGAATCGGGGCTGTGGAGTCAGAGTCCGACTAACTTTCGGGTACAGAAGTCGGCTTTGGAGTAGACTGCTCCAACATTCCAGGAGTCGGAGCAGGAAGTTTCTCATAAAGAGCTATTGCCAACAAAATTTGTTTGAAGTAAATCTGCCTTTAAGTTTGGGATCTGCATTGACTTTTAGTTTCGACGTAGGCACTAATGTTAAAGGATTTGAACTGTTCAAAATTGAACGAAAGATCGTTCGAGTCAAAAAGATATTTTCCATACACGCTATTCTTCAAAAACTTTTTCCTACGAAGTTTGTTTGAAGAAATTCACCTCTAAGTTTGGAATTGCCTTGAATTTCTCCGTGGGCGCTAATGTCTTTTTGAACTGTTCAAAATTGAACAAAAAATTTTTAAAACAAAAAATGAAATATTTGAATGATGTGTCCTCGCCGAGATCTTTCGAACAAACAAAAAAAAAAAAAAATGTTCGCATCGCATTATTAACTCAAAAGTTATTGTAGGAAAGGGGGGGGGGACTGAAACAGACCGACGGCCTGGCAACCCTACTCTCCAGTCATATTGAACAATTTCACTAAAGGGAATCGGAATATAACATACCAACCAGTACATCTTTCTCTTTTAGGTACTAATCATTGTTTGAAAACAATAATATTTTTCTTTTTCTTTTTTTCTTTCTTTATTGTTATTTGGTCGATGATTGTTTGCAAAAGAGAAGTGCCGACAAGGGGTAGGAGGAATCATGTTTCAGAATGCGCCATTGAAACTTTTAGGGGGGTGTTCTAAGGTTTTTCTCTTTTTTTGTGGGGGGGGGGGGGCTTTTATTCTTGGGGGTGGAAAGGTGGGCCATATATCTTGGGGAAAGCTGACGCTCCCTTAGAGGAACTCATTTACACCGGGCTCGATTTTTACCAAAAAAAGTGCAAGAGCCCTTTAGTCCCCACATTTCATTTTTTACGTCTAGCATGATTTCCGTCAAAAATGTTAAAATTCGTCTAAAATCAAAAATGAATGCAGGATCTCGGCTGTTGTGAGCTCCTATGCAAACTAAGCCTGGTTATTAGGGTGGAACGAAAAAAAACAAAATTTTTATTTTCGAATCGTAATAGTGCAGAAAAGTTGCGATTGGTGATGACTTACAAAAATAAACAAAAATTTTAAAAATCGGATAATATCTTCCGATCCCGCAACGAGCCTGAATATTTGAAAAAAATGGAAAATTTCGTGTTTTCTTAGTGATTTTTCAAAAATTTTGCTTTAATATTTCTTTTTAAGGCTCTAAGACGGAAAAGTAACGATTGGTAAAGCCTTCAGAAATAAAATAAAAAAATTGAAATCGAATAATACCTACTGATCCAGAAACAAGCCTAAAAAATCGAAAAAATTGAGAATTTCAGGTTTTTTTTCCGAATTTTTAACATTTTTGGTTCAATGTACTTTTTCAGGCTACAGAACGGAGAAGTTACGTTTAGTGAAGACTTCAAAACAAAAAATAAATATCTTTTTAAAATAAAACAATATCTTCCGATCGTGCAACGAACCTACATGTTTGAAAAAATGTAAACTTTAAGCCCTTTTTCAGCTTTTTTTTTTATTTTAGTTTAACGATCCTAATAAGTTCGGTATGAAATACTAATGGAAGAACGTTTGTTTATAAGACAAATGTGATATTTTAGTATTAGCCTGCCTGTGAAATTGTCCACATGCCCTTCATTCCCGCGAGACTTATATTTTTTTTATGCCACTCAGTACAGTGTATGTATCAAATACGCCCCATTAGCGCCTCACGATCTTGAATTTATGAGCTTGTTAGTTGGCTTGTGTCTATAGGTATCTTACTTAAATGAATAAAGTAGCCGTGCTGGCATCAGTATTTCTCCATGTTTTTAATGTGCGTGTGAAGTCGATTTGCTCTGCTAAACTGTTTCAAACACGAATCCATCTTTGCAGAAAAGAATTACGAGAAAGTCCTTTGAGTGCCCTATATTTGGCCACCCGAGAGATTTGCGAACAAATAAGCTCCCTACTTATGAAAATGTACTTGAAAGTTGCTTTCAAAAGAGATTTGAGTTAGCTAGAAAAGTCAATAACACGAAAGTGAGTTTTTCCATTGTTAAGGACATAGTGGCGCAAAAAATTAAATGTAATCTTTCAAATGAAGAACAACCAAGTTGTTCAGTCAAGAGAGAAACTGATAATGATTACAAGTCAAACGATAGCATTCAGTGTGCTTGAAGACGTTGGCTTAGTGACTGAAACATATACTTCCAAAATTGTTGATAGACAAAAAATTAGGAGAGAAAAGAGCCAAAATAGAAAAGATCTGCAAAGTGGCATTAAACAAGACTCCGTTCGGGGTATTTATTTTGCGGAAGAAAAGATGATACTTTATATATAGATAAGATTGAATCAAAGCAATTTCGGCGAACAGTGAAAAAAGAGCATTATTCTATTATCAAAGAACATGATTCCGTTTATATTGGCCACGTGTCTCCAAACTCTGGATCAGCCAAAGACATAGTGAATAGCATTGTTTCATATCTAAATGAACAAAGAATTTCACTGGATGATTTAGCCATCGTAGGTTGCGATGGTACTAAAATCAATTCTGGGTGGAAAAGTGGCGCGATTCGTCAATTTGAAATTTATATTGGACGACTATTGGGACGACTATTGGGACAATGGGCTGTTTGTTTATTACATTTCATTGAGTACCCTTTTCGCCAGCCCAAATTTGTTTTCTGGACCAATAGGAGAACAACTCGGAGGTTGCGAAAAACTGCCAGTAATAGATTTTCAAGCAATTGACTGTACAATTCCAGATGTAAACTGAAAGTGCTTGACCAAGGATCAAAGATATCTTTTGGATATATCTCAGGCAATAAAGGGTGGCAGTTGCCCAATTGATTTGTCAAATCGTAACCCCGGCCCATTCTCACATTCCAGATGGCTCACTTATGCAAATAGAGTCCTTAGACTGTACGTAAGTGTATCGATCCCATCAGGTGAGTTAAAAGACATAGCGACTTTCATTTTGAGATGTTACATGCCGGTGTGGTTTGAAATAAAGAACCGCAAAAATTTCACAGACGGTGCCATTCATGTTTACAGAACAATTCAAACCTGTCGATACTTGCCTGACAATCTAAAATAAGTTGTTTACCCTGTCATTGAAAGAAAAACTTTCTTTGCGAATCCGGAAAACTTATTAATGGCAATGGTGTTTGATGAAAGGAGGCACATAAGAGAACTAGCGTTTAAAAACGTCTTAAAAGCCAGGGACTCTGTTTCTAAAGGCAAAAGCATTAGAAACTTTGTCATTTCATCTCTAAATTTCGAAGCAGAAGATTACACAGATATTATTAATTGGAACACGACAAAGCTATCTTCTCCACCTTTTCTTCGAAAAGTTCCTAACAAAGACATTGAAAATCTTATTGCAACAGGCACTATACCCGACTGGGATATAAAACTATTCCCCTGCCATACGCAAGCTGTCGAAAGATGTGTGAAGCTAGTGACGGAGGCTTCACTCAAAATGTGTGGATTTAAATCAAGAGATGGCTACATAAGAACAACATTGAAATCTAGATCAATTACGCCCGAATTTTCCAAAAAATCTGATTATAAATTAGCTTTAAAAAGTAACACTTAAAAAACTTGTATACTGGATTGTAAATTTGGTAAATATTTTATAACTTTTTATTATTTGAAAATGTTTCCTTGTTGTAAAGAATGGTAGTTTTGCATGTTTAGAAGATACCTTAAAAGTCAAGAAATAAATTAATGTTTATGTGTAATATAAGGTTTTTTAAAAGGCTTTTCCCTGTAACACCGGGGAAAAAAACAAGAAGAACAATTTTATTTTTAATCACTAAGAAAAGATGAAATTCTCCCTTTTTTTTTTTACTTTTCATGCTTGTTCCTGGATCAGAAGGTATTATTTGATTTCAATATGTTTTTTAAAATTTCTAAAGGCTTCAGCAATCGTAATTTTTTTGTCTTAGAGTATTAAAAAGAAACGTTGGAGCCAAGTTTTTAAAAAATTGCTAAAAACACATGAAATTTTCTATTTTTTCAAATTTTTAGGCTCGTTGCGGGATCGGAAGATATTATCCGATTTAAAAAATTTTTGTTTATTTTTGTAAGTCATCACCAATCGCAACTTTTCTGCACTATTACAATTCGAAAATAAAAACTTTGTTTTTTTCGTTCCACCCTACTGGTTATAGAGAAGAACTCAATATGTTCATTCTATACCTAAATTTAAAGAAGGGAAACGAGTTCTAACTTGACCTCAATTAACTTCAAATCCGATCTATTTTTACACACACCGTGCAAAATTATTAAAAAAAAAACTTTTTTCGAAATAATTAAAATGCATAACAAAATTCGTTCAAGAGCAAAACAGGTTCAGCAACTTTGCATGCCTGAATCTTACTTCAAAGCTTTCTGAAAGTGCCCTAAAAACGAAGTCATTCGGCGTTACGACCAACTTTTTTAGTTAGTTCTGTTCCGGACGTTTACTGCGTCGTTTGTTCTGATTTGTTACACAAGCGATAGCTCTTTTGTATGGCATTTTGTGGCGTTCCTATTTTATTGTTGCTTTTCTTGTGCAAAATTATTTATTTCCAGCGGTAAAGATGAAAACGTTCGGGGGGAAAAACATTTGTTTAAAAAAGTAAGTTACTGACTGAAAAACTTTCTGCTCAAATTTATATAATCAAGTAAACTCTAGAAGCGGATACAAGGAGAGGGTCATGTGGATCATGACCCCCCCCCCCTCCCCGTAAACTTGCGACAATGTTATCCATAGATTGTGTTCAAACACTTTATGAATAAAATGTAAACGATTTCAGTAATATTTTCTTTTTTTTTAAACTAGGGGTCTCCACTCCCTGCTCGCTGACGCTCACCAACCCCCGAAGATTGCTTCGCAATCTCATTTGATTCGCAAAAATCTACTTTTCTAGGTTATCGAATTTCGGGAAAAATGACGGCACGTAATGACATTTTCCTTTTTGAATTCGTCAACTACATAAGTTAGGTTTCGAGAACAGTACGCAACTTTTTTCGATTCTAGTTAAACTTCAGAGAACCATGTAGAAACTCACCTCACACATATATTGATACCACGGAAACTTCGCGGCATCCGTCACCTCTTCCTACGGCAACTCAGGGTGCTGTGGCACCCAGTTTGAGAACCCCCGCCATATACTATAACATTAAAATAAAAAAAAAAACCCATTGTATTCCCAAAATATGTAGGCCCTCGATATAACCAATGTATCCTTCAACAACAATATATTTCATTCTTTCGGAATATATTGTTCGGAATCTTTCCGAAACAATATATTTCTTTGGTCCCCGAAATATCGTTGTATCAAGGTTTTACTGTATTATCATCACTAAATCAGAAGTCAATTAAAGGATGACATTTAAAATACCTTTCTGGGAACTGTCTCAGATTGACTAAATGAACTTTTTTCTTACAGTAAAACGAGAAAGATCTCTAGGTTATTTAAGTTTTCTTAAACAGGACTACGATCCTAGCTGTTTGATAAAGATATACTGCAGACATTAATCGTTAGATTGTTGAAAAAATTTCTTGTAAGTATGCTATCAGCGCGGTGTAAAATGCGTATATTGAAAATAATAGAAGGGTCTATTTTCAATACACACATTTAATCTAATTTTCACACAAAAGATAATTTTCAACGAAACAAATATTTTTAAGCTCACTTACTACAAGAGAAATTTTCTACACAAATTGCATAATCCATGTAATGTTTTCATCAAGTTTAATGAATCTTTCCGAAACAACATTTTTGAGGAGCTTGACGGGCATTTTGAGGACAAAATTTTTCAGTTTTTCAGAAATGGGGCCGCCAATTTCCTTTTAGTGATGCAACAAACGAAGAAAAAGGAAAACTCTTTGTTGTTTTAAAAAAATAAAACAGTAAATATAAATGAACAATTGAAATAATAATGACAAAAAGTATTTTTTCTGTAAAATTTGAATGGAAAATGCAATCTTAAAATACAATTTAGGAACATCCATGATTTTCTTTTATTAAGATTATCTAAGTAAGGGTTGCGGAAATGTACGCTTCAAACATTTTTTAATGCAAAAAAAAAAAAAAAAGTATTCAGTCTACTATTTACAAGGCCGCAGAGTGGGTATGTCTGCCTAGTCGGAAACTCTGGGCCCGACTCAAATTAAAGTATTGTGCATAGAATAAAATTAGCATACTGGGATGGAGGACCGGCGACAAAACGCGTACGCCTTGTCTCTCGGTGGCCCTGGTTATACAAAACCATGCTTCGTGGTTCTTCAGTTTTAAAAAAAAGATAAATAAATAGGATGGTTTCATTGGGGCAGCCGAAACATTCCCTTAGGTAATTTTTTTGATGAAAAATATTGTCCTGAAAATCGTTTCTAAGTGGAGAAAAATGAATGGGTCCCCGAAATATATTTAAAACAGAGAGAGAGAGAGAGAGAAAAAAAACAGTTTAATGCTAAGAGAGATTTAAAGTATTGTGATGAAAACTGATACCAGAAATTCTAAATGTTTGAACGTAAAAATCGTAAGTAAAGCAAAACTTAATCAAGAGATGTGGAAGGAACATTTAAAATAAAATGAAGTGGAATAAATAGGACTTAAAGTATCACAGAAAATTACCACATCCGTTCAAGATGTTAAAAGTTCTTTTTATGGGGCCACAGGCGTGTGTATTTCAAGAAAACAAAAATATTGGGCTGGAAATTGAGAATGAAAAATCCAAGCAAATAATTGTGTTTGGCAAAAATAAATTGGAAGAAAGTATTACCACAATATATTTTTATCAATAATTAAAATTTAAAAGGAAGATAGGGACGTAGCCAAACTGAGGGTAGAGTGGAGAACTCCAATTCTTTATTTTACATCTCCAAAGCTGGGCTGGAATTGAGTTTTTAAAACTTAGGTTTTGAAAAATTTCTGGGAAAACGTTCTCAAACCCCATCGCTTGCCCTAACGTCATTAAAGATGGCATGCACATGAGTATTTGGGACAGCAATTTCGAAAACCATGAGAGTGCTCCCAACGTAATCCCCGAGAAACGCTTTCTCAATTAATCATTCATCATCATTCACCGTCGAATAAATTTCGTCTTTTGGCCTTTATTTAAGAAACTCTCTCTCCTGAACCTGTCTTCCTCCTAATATTACCGAAGGTCCTCAAAAATTTCACTGTTAAGGCTTCAGAAAATTTTTCGGGGAAGATCTCCCAAACCCCCTACCCCTCTAACAGTATTGAAATTCGCCTACGATTGCGTTAATTGAATTTCAAATTTGAAAATTTTCTAAGGGAAGATTCCTAATATCGCCAACCATTAACATTACCAAAATTCTACTAAAACTGCATTTTCTACAGATCGTAAATTTTTAGAGAGAGAGAGCTCCCCCCCTCCTCTCTCTCGCGGGCCAACATCATCGAAAAATGTCTTAAATCTCGTTTTTACTGCTTCAATAAATAAACGAGCTGATGTGTGCATCACATGACTTCCTTTTACACCAATTTAATGCTATTTCCCTATTATTGCAATTTTAATGGGATTCTCTCTCTAACTCTTTAAATATCACTAGCAATGGCCACATTGAAAGCAGATTTAAAAAAAAAAAAATCGCCAAATTTTTCGCCAAGTTGGCGACAAAACTTGGCAACCAAAAGACTGGCGATATATCGCCAAGTGACCGCCAAATTATAACACCACTTGAGTTTGCATCGAAATTAACAATGATTTCCCCCCAAAAAGGTGCAAAAGACCCCTTTAGAAACACCCGAATGCAACCAAAATAGGAGGTGCACAACTAGACCCCACTACGAGTCTATGTACCCAATTTCAACTTTCTAGGACATACCATTTTTGAGTTATGCGAGATACATACGCACATACGCACATACGCACATACATACAGACGTCACGAGAAAAGTCGTTGTAATTACCTCGGTGATGGTCAAAATGGATATTTCGCGTGTCTATACATTCTTAGGCACTTTTCCGCATGTGGTCGAATCGAAAAAAAAACTCAACATTCATTTGGGGGTGAGCAAAATGGAAATTAAGGGCGATTTTTGAGTGAAAATTTTTTCGCGAATACAATACTTCCTTTTTTGTAAAAGGAAGTAAAAAAGGAGCAAAATTTGCTTGAAACCGAATGAATGAAACAGGCATGTTAAAACTAAAACAATACAATATTTTTTTCGCGACCCCCCCCCCTGAAAACCTCTCGCGAACCCCCAGGGGTGGGGGTCGCGAACCCCCAGGGGTGGGGGTCGCGAACCACCGGTTGGGAACTGCTGCATCGTCTAAATCTGTGTTTTTCAACTAACAATCTTGAAAATTTCCCGGGGGAGAGCCCCGGACCCCCTCTCCTGAACATAATCAAATATAACGTACAATGGTATTTTGGGAACTAAAATTGGGGGGGGGGGGGGATTTATCCGGGAAGGCTATCGGATCTCGTCTTCCCTTTATCCCCAACTTAAAATATGGTCTAAATCTACGTTTCTATATTTTCAATTTCGGAAAAATGCGAGGAGGAAACCCACCGACACCCTTTATTTCTGACTGAATATTATCCTTACGATTAAATTTATATTGCTAGACTAAGGTCTAGTAATATGTCTATCCTTGCTAAATCAGAACCTAAATCTACACTCTCTTTCTCTGCATATTCTAACATGCGTTTGAAATAATTAAGGGCGGTACGCCAAATGCGTACCGCCACCGCCCCCCCCCCCCCAGTTTTTTTTTTTTTTTTTTTTGACCTAGCGACGACCCTGTTATGGTGTAATGAAAAAAAATCTAAATACGCAGCAAGCAAAAGAGCATAGCAAAACGTGTTTCTGGACACATAAATATCGATAAATTGCCCTCGTGTGCCCGTTGTCGTTATCAAAATATAAAGTCTTATAGTCTGCCGAAATTTTTATTAAAAAAGTCGCCAAATTTAGTAAGTTTCGGTGAGTGTTGAAAGACATCTTTCACATACTTTGTAGATGGATGTAATGCCTCCTGCCACATACAGACGGTGAATGCACGGATCACCTTCAATTACTCGACTAGTCTTTGAATTTGCGTTTTTCTTAAAATTTCGGCAGATTTAAGACCTTATACTTCGATAACGGAGCACGAGGGCAAATTATCTTTCGGGGAAAAAATTAGTTTAATGTGCTCATTCGAATGCTGCCTATTTTATTTTTTTCCGTTATCACACTATTTATGTGGTTCCCTGTTAAGAAAAAAAAAAGAAAAAAAAAGAAAAAAAAAAAGAAAAAAAAAACAGAAATAATGTTTTAAATGTATTGCAAAATAAAGTAATTATTGCTTACCAACTATGAAGTTAAACTTACTTGAATTATGAAGAAGAAAACATTCATTCCTCGGGCAATGTCTGGACGACACCTAGATCGCAAGGATAAAGACAACAGTCCAGCCAGTTGCTTAGCAGGAAAATGAGCATCGAAATTTATTCTCATCCTCACCAAAATAGAACGCACGGTTTAGTGGAGTGAATAAGTTCTCGAAGTGTGAAAAAAAGAAAAGGGAAGAAAATACCTATTATTATTGAAGCGAGAAAATTAGATGCGGTAAGATCGCAGTTTCAAGGAATCAGAGAAGTCATGTGAAAGCTTCCAACTCCAGCAGAAAGTTTTATCTCGTTCCTACAAGCGTATTTCAAGTATTGAAAGTCGAAAATACGCATGCAAATGGAAATTTTACACGAGAAATGATTTTTTTTTTAAATTTTAAACAAAATCAAGGAAAATGGGTCATGGAAAATTTGGGGAAAACAATTGGATTTTTTATAACATTCGAATGTTTTATGTATTTACTAACTGCGTTGCCAGGTCCACCTCGAAAATAAAAGTTGGGTCAAGTGTCAACAGTTAGGTTTAAATAAAAGAGCGTAGAAAATAATGTAAAATTTCCAACAAACGTGTATTTTATGACTCAAAGTTTAAATTTAGCTATCTGATTTTTTTGTTTTTTTTTTTTTTATAGTTCCCAAAGTTCAATCATTGTTATTACTAGGAGTAAGCATTTCGTTTACAGATTTCTTGGCACCCCCTCCCCCATGGGGGATTTGAAAACCACCATTTGAGAATTCCTGAGCATCAAAAGAACTTTGCCAAATTTGGCAAAAATCCAACGTAAACTGGATTTGTATTAGGAACACACGCACGCAAACACATTTAAATTCAAAATGTCAAACGTTCTAAACTTCAAAACTTGAAATCTACGCATCTCTTCTTTCCGTGCCACCTTCCAATTCATCCTTAGAAAGTTAGGTCATGTTTTTGATGGAATTGATCACAAAAGCGGTCTACAGCTTTCGTTTATTCACTACTCTTAAAAAATGAAGTTTTCTCCATTAAAAAATGAGAAGGATTGTATTTACTCCTTGAAATAGCTGTGCTTCTGCCTACTAGTATTGGACAGTTCGTACCTTTTAGACTTAAATACGATAAGAGATTACAAAAGATTTTTTTTTCCTATCCGAGTTTTGAGCATAAAGGCACAACTGCACAGGAATTTTCTCAAAAGATTAGATTTTTCGAACGCGTCTTGATATTTTTTAAATCCCCCCCCCCCCAAAAAAAAGATGGGGATGGGATTAACTATGACTAAATGAATTGTAATCAGATTTTGATCATTATTTCTTTTCAATTTCTACCCTCATGTACTACCGTTATATTTTCGCGCTAGGAAGGAGGATTCTGAATAAATTAAATTTTCTGAATAAATTAAATGCGCATTTTCTGCGACCCTAGATTTTTCATCCCCATTTTTATACAATGTTATTATTGTTGAACTAACCACGAAAGTTTTCCTTAATTCTCAAAAAAAGGGGGGGAAGAAACATCTAAACACTTTTTTTTTTAAATTATAGCTCAAGTTTATATAATAATTTAATTTCATAAGAGGCAAATTTGAATTGTTTTCCAATATTTCTCGCACTTAAACTGTAGACCAACCTCTCTAATTGTTTGCACCACCATGTAGCAACATTCAGCAAAAGGTTGTTTCAGTAACTCATATCAACAGCGGATAGTTAGAATCGCGTTATTAAAGTTCATGGGTAACTAACTATATTGGGCAACAATAACCAGGGCTGCCCCGATGGGAGGTAACTGTGACCTCTCAAAAATGCCTCATTCGGAAAATATTGTCTACGTAAATGCTTATTACTGACGCTTAAAAATGTCTTCTCTCACAAGGCGCTGGTATTGTGGTATATCTATGTGTGTATACGCATATTTTATCATTCAGTAAAATTTGGATTTTCATTCGTCACACTGAAAGTTTCCAACCTCTCAAAAATAACAATTTAGAGCACCCTTGACGATGACAGGCTATTTTCTTTGCATTGGCAGAGAAACAGCCTTTAAAAATTTTCCTTTTTTTAAATGAAAATTTCATACAAGGGGCTTGGTAAAGGCGGCTGGTGCACCAAAAAAGTGAGGGGAGGGAGGTGTTAAAAGAATTGTGGGGGTTAGAGGGCGTGACCCCCTCCCCCTTTTTTTTTGTAAAATTGGGCTATTTTTCTGGCTTTTAGTATTGTTGACAAAATAACTTTTAAAAATGTGGAATATGGCATCAAAAATCGGGACGGACGGCCACCGTAGACTTTTCCCTTCCATTTCATCGTTCAATTCTTATGAAACAAAATGAAAAAAAGTCCATTAATTTTGAATTTTTAGTTTTTATTTTCGTAAAATCAATCAACCTACCCTATAAAATTCATTGTTTAATCGTCATTAATTTTCAATTCTGAAAAGTGAGGGGACAAAGCCTCTTTACTTTCGGAAGAGAGGAAGCCCCCCCCCCCAGTACGAGCCGTTTATGGTCGGCTTGGTGACAAAATTGTCATCAAGTTGGCAACAAATAACTTTAATAGGAAATATGATTGATGACTGTAAACCAGTTCCTGTGTTAATTTTTAGACAATGCAAATTAGTTGTAGTGATTCAAAGAAGCTGTTCACAATTATTTAAATTTATAAAATCACACAAAACTTGTTTATATGAAAACTAAAGGTGATTTTGCTGCTTCACGGTCTCCAAATATAAATAAACACATGCTTTTTTTTTAACACTTTCAAACACTGATTTCTATTTGTCCACAAATAACTTGAGTTATGTAATCAAACATATAACTTCATCACACAAGCAACAGTCTCTGGGCCCAGCTAAGGGTCCTAGTCAATATATTAATTCTCAATAAAGATCAATGGCTGTCTTAAAGCTATCTAGCCCTTACTCATTACCGCCTCTTCCATTAAACTGTTCCAAGTGCCTACGACACTACCAAACTAGTAATTTTTCCTAATTTCCAGGTTAGCCTGAGATTAAAATAGCTTAAAACTATGACCTCTTGTCCTGCTTTTAGTGCAAAAGTTTAACTCATTAAGCAGTAAGATACCGTCAAATGCCGGGGCTAAGGCATTTGACGTAAGAACTATGAGGATACACCGACAGTCCGATTGCGTTTACAATATTGAGAACTGGTGAAATCAGATGTAGTAATAGCAATATGGACTGTCGGTACATGCTTATAGTTCTGCTTTAGAATTAGTACAGGTAATTTACACATGAAAAAAAAACTTGTCATAATCGATTCAGGAGTGACTGAAATGAAAACTTATGTCGAAATTCGAGTGTGGGGATGTTTTCTTGAATACAATGTTAAAAAAGATCCATGTGCCAAATTGATAATTTCCAAATGAAAAAAAAAAAAAAAAAAAAACTTTTGCCGAGAATGTAAAAATACCGTTGTTATTGTTACGAATGTCCTGTATCAGCTATTGCTAAATTAAATCTATGATATTTGATTGAGCTCTACTAACGTCCACAACAAGCAACTGTCTAGAATAACGATCTTGTGTGGAGATCTCAATTCGTTAGTAAAAATACTGTACTTAATTAAATGCTGTAAACAAAATCTTTCACGAAAGTTAGTTTTAATATCGCTACTTTGAAAGACTTAAAGGATAATTTCAAAGGATAATCGATAGCGCTCCCCGGTGCAATCATAAACCGTTTTCAACAACAGAAAGAAATTGCACAATTTCAAAAGTAAAACATTCCAATTTACAAAACTCGTAGTAAAAAAGTTTACTTTTTCTCTTTTACAAAGAATGTTAAATATGATGTAGGTTCAATAACTTATTAATGAATAGAAATAAAATCCCACAAGAATTATGCCTAACACGTAGAGAACAAAATTTGTTAATAGTAGAAATAACTTTTGACAAATTATTCCCCTACTAATGTCTGTCAACCATGGGCGGATTTGTGGGGGGGTGGAGGGGGGCAATGCCCCCCCAGTCTTGGGAGGATTTTATACATAGTAACAATAAAACTTCCAAAATCTTAAAAGAAAAAAAATCATGATTTTTTTTCTTTTTTGAATAGTTCAGAAGCGAAAATGAAGAGAATAGTGACTGTCCTTTTCGGTGGGGGGGGGGGGGGGGGAATCCGTACAATATATTACTAGTAGTAAAGCGGTCACTGGGATGCTGAAATTTGGTGAAAACGACTACTTTGAACTGAAAGCTATTAGGGCAAGTATATAAATGAAAATATCGATTGAACGAGGTATGTATTCAGCTGCAATACTTAAAATAATCAAGGATTATTTCAGCAAATTAGAAACTGAAACAAAGATTTAAAAAAAGCGGATTTTCCTATAAACTAAACAAGCTATATAGCTCAGGACGCTCGCTTTGTTGAAGGCCTCCAACTCCAGAAAATTTCATGATCTGTTCCTTATCAAAAAAAAATGAGAAGGACTTGAAAAAATAAATTTCATTTTAAAGTGCTTGAAAACCTTGAAAATTTTGGAAAAGTGCTGATACAAACCATAAATTTAAACATTTATAACAAATGGGAGGGGATAGACAGTAGAGGAACAAATGCCGAAATATGTTAAATTCAGTTCCTTACCTCATCCTGCATCAAAAATGTAAAAATCATGGTTCTCACGTTTTTGTAACGTAGTACTTGAGATAAATTTTTGCGACTCACATGTTTCACATATTGCTGTTTATTTAATCCCAAATGCAGTGCAGTATTTTGGAAATTCTTTTGTATTGCTTGCTTCTATCTTACTGCTACTGCATATTGTTAATCTGTTCAGCACGGGGGGAAAAAACACCACCTCTATTCCTTTTCGTTTTCTGCACTGCTTGTAATTAAATAATTTTAATTGTTCTCAAGTCCTTGAAACGGATTAGATGAGTCTTTGAAATTCCTAAGCAAAGGTTGCTTCAATTTAATTTCTTATCAAGTGTGTAAATGACGAATTGTCCAAATGGGCAGCATGGTACTCTCCTGTTATCTATTTTCTAAATCTGTATACCATTTTTTTAAAAGCATATTTTACTACAGTAGGCGCCACTTAATGTGATCACGATTAATGTTATCAGAATCATGAAGTCCCGGAACGCTTGTATGTTAACACACGTTAAAAAAGTCGGATATTGTAATCAGCCTCTTCGTTTATTGTTATCACTTTTTCATAAACTTTCAATTTTTTCCCCGTTTTTGTTCCTCAATTAACAAAAATACATAGGCAAACCCTGACGAGACTAACTTTCTGTGTAGTATTTTGTGGTTTTCAATAGCAGTTCAAAATTTCTCTAGGAATGAAGCTACAGAAAGTTCGCCCCCAGTGACCACTGACTCCCGCAAAGAAAACTTTCTGTTGCACTTAAAAAAATTCAGTCGCTGGATATGGCATTGATGTAGGACCTCCATTGTTGCCATTACTTTGTAAACTATTAAAGAAATGTGTCGAGATTGAAAACAAAGCGAATTTAAATTAAAATTTAAACAACAAGCAAAACCATGCTGCAAAAGATAGAAAAGCTGAATGTGCTTTGAAACTGGTTTACGAATGTCAGTGAAAACGGTCATATTTTACTTCACCTATTACTATGTGATTAATAATTTAGCTTTTAACTTTTTATAATTCAGATATTTCCATTCTGTTAATTTAATAATTTATAATTTGAAAGTGCGTTTAGTTGAGTCGCTGATTTTAGTTTGAGGTTGCCAAAATAAATGCACCTTAATTGGAAAAAAATCATTATTTTATGTCTCCTGGATTCTTTTTGGTTATTGTTATCAGTAGCACATAAGCATCTAAATCAATTAGAATAAAAAAATGTTCTGAAGATTTAATTTTGCATTTTTCCAGAAAATAATTACGAATTATCCGGAAAAAAGGATATTTTGTGTTGTTTTCAATAGTTTGCATTGTAATTAACACCCAATGCCGTTTTCGGGAACTTAGGCATTTGTGTATCTCCATCTTGGGAATGACCAAATATGGCGGTCACGCTCAAAAATAAGAAATAATTTTTTGAATTAGTCGCATGAAGACAATTGAAAAATAATAAATCTTCATGAAACAACAATTCAGTTGAAAAGTTTTTATCACACTTGCGTCTAAGGCAATGAGGATAATATTAAATAACAAAATTTTTCATTTTTCAAGAAAATTATTTGGTACTCTGGTTTACGGTACTCTATTTTTTTCCTATTTAATACGTTTTTAATATATATATATATATATATATATATATATATATATATATATATATATATATATATATATATAACAATTTGCAGAACACTTTGTGTTATTGTCATTGGTTTGCAATCAAACAAAACATCCAATTCTGCTTTGTTTTTGGAAACTTAGGCATTTTAGGATCGTGCCTACTTCCATCTTGTGAATGACCAAAAATAGCGACTGTGTTTCATACGTAGCTACAATGACTTTCTGATCAAAAAACAGATTTTCCCCGATCGATCCTCCCATCTTCAGGTTGTGTTTCCGAAGCAATAAATTCTTTTCTTCCCTGTTGAGTTTGTGCGTAATTGCAGTTCACCTGAGGAATTTTTTCCTTGGGAACTACTGAGGGTCAAAAACGGCGGCTGCAGAAGTTTTTTTGAGTCGCCACTTTTTTATTGCCAGCATCACTTTGCTTCAAAATTTTTACAATTTTTTTAAAAAGAAACATTGATAAAAATGAAGATTAGATCTCATAGAACAAAATTCCCTGGGGAAAAAAATGTTTGGGGCACATTTGGAAAATTCCCTGACTTTTCCCTGACATTTTTGACTATGTCATTTTCCCTGACAATTCCAGGTTTTCCCGGAGTGTATGAATCCTTAATGAGAGAGGCAAAATTTCAATTATCACAGTTTATTTCAAAAACAACAAATTTTCCATTTTTTAGTCGCATCAGCAAAATTCACAGCACTGGCCATAGTTGCATTTTGTTCAAGCTTTAAACAATATACAATTCACTTGCAGATAAGAGTGCAGATATATTTTCCATTTGGCAAGGAAATGAAATGAAATGGCTCATGTGTAAGCACTACATTGCTACAAGTATGACATAAAATGGATTCTACTATCTACATAGGAGCCGTTGATGATCAAAGATCTACAAAACGTGGTTTAAAACACAAAATTTGCAGCATTTCTCTACATTGTTATAATTATTTTTTAAAGTTGAAATACAACAAATTCAATGATCGAAATAATTTTACAGGATAAAAATGAACACATAATAGCAATAATACATTTGTAGTGTTAGAAATGGGTGTCACCCACATTTCATTATTTTTATCACATTATTTGTTGAACGTTAATTCTAGCTTGAGAATTCTTTCTTTCAGCAAATATTTTTTCTAACACCAAAATAAAAATTTGATAATTTTAGTTGACTTCAAAAAATAAAGAATTTGTATTAAGCATTCACAAACGAAAATAATTAGATTTCATTAAATATTCAATCAATATAATAAATATTTAGAAATATAATTTCAGCATTCTTAAAATATTTAGCTTTAATGTACATTATAATGATAATCAGAACGTTTTCATCAACATACACAATAATTAACAAGGAAAATAAATCAAGAACATAACAAGTATAAAATTGTGCGCAAAACAAGTTAACAAAATGTAAAATGGATAAAATATCATGAAAAAAAAAAAGGTTAACATGTAAAATATGCAAATAATATTCTCAAACAACTTCAAAACATTTAAGACACTAAAATAAAATTAATTAGTTCCATTAAAAAAATTAGTAGAGCACCAAATTATGCTTTTTTAGATCCACATAAATATATATATTTCCAGAGTTAAAATAGCATTAGAATACATTTGTCTCGGATTTTGTTCTTTATACAATAGAGCATTTTTATATATTCTTTAAGTGATTAGAGCTCCAGTTCTTCACTCAGATACAAAGGCTTCATGATAAAAGGCAGATAATTATTGTAGATAAATATCGGTAAAAAATGTTTAAATAAATATTGAATAAGAAAAGAAAACAATAAATAGGGACAAGTGTATTTCAAAACCAGGAAAGATTGATGTATGTTTCTTTAACTATACAATATCAACCAGAATGTTATATAAGTTTTAAATTTTGCAACACAACATTTTCATTTGCAACTGTGCTTTAAAATGTTAATAGCTTAACAGTGAGAAACATTGTTCCCTGGCAGCAAGGGCGCCCATATAGGAGGGCAAGGGGGACTCCAGCACCCCCTTTGAAATTAGAACTTCTTTGCTTTTAGTACTTTTTTCTTTGCAAAAATGTAAAAACATTTTTTTTCCAGCAATTAATGAATAAGTTATTAAAAATGTCAAATTTTAATAACTCCAATCTGTACTGAAATCTGTTTCTATAGGGAAAATATCCTGTTAAACCATGGGGGAAATATCTGAGCCCCCCTTAATATTTTGCATATGGGCGCCCTTGCCTGGCAGAATGAAATAAAAAATGTATATATGTAAATGAATTAATAATGTAATATTTTACAAATAAAATGACCATTATTGGAAAAGAAAACAAAATAAAAATTAAATAGCTGAGGTTTTAAATCCTTTTCTGTAGCATTAGCTCATTTTTTCAACAAGATTCTATCTTTTTTTTTTTCAAATGTTAAATTTCAAATACTCATAAAATAAAGCGGTCAGCTTTTCATGTTTTGACATGACTTATATAATGTACATTCCAATTTGTATATTCTATGTTAATACCTAAATGCTTAAAACAAAATAAAGTTGTAAAGTAGGTGTATCCTAACAAGTAAATAATATGAATAACATAACAAACAAGTATAGGATAAATTAAAATCTAAATCAAAATAAAACATAAATATTGTTAACAAAATTAAAAGAAAGTTTTAAGTCAAACTAAGAAAAAGTTACATATTTTGTAATAAAAGCTGCACAGTAATTGCTTAACTTAAATCAAATATTAAGCATTGAAAATTAAAAGTCATAATTGGGGGTTAGTTTTTTCAATACATTGATTTTTTAAAACGCTTTGAATAAATTAATTAATTGCAGAATGGGTAAGGATATTTTGAAAAAAAAAATGTGTTGTGCAGCTTTGGAACAGCTTAGCTTTATCGAAGGTACCAAACACAATTTATGTTTAGGGTTAAAACAAAGAAAAAGTTTCAGAAAGTACATTTCAAATTGATTTTTTTTATAACAAGCTCATAGCAAAATACATTAATAAAAATATTTCAAACAAGAGAAGCTAGTCAATACTGAACACTTTCAAGTAAAGAAATTAAAAAATTTGATTTTTTACTTGCTTAATTGGTTTATATACTAGTGTGATGGTTCATTTGTAGATTTATCTATAACTAAGCAAATGTTTGAGATAGTCACCTATATACACGTCTCTATACAACCATAAAAAATGAAATAATATTATAAATAAAAAATATAAGTACTTTAAAGCAGTGGCACAGTTGCCACCAAGGGTAGTAATTTGTGGTGTCACCATTCCTCTTAAAAAAAAAAAAGTTGAATGTTGTGCAGTTTCTATAAACAACTCATTCTAAATAATAATGTTACAAACATTTAAACTTAGCTCTAATATACATTAATTAAAAAAAAAAACCTGTTTGATCTATTTACTATACAAAATAAAATATATTGGGTTCATTTTTCAGAGTTGAGGTATTTATATTTTTCATACTTAAATTCATTTTTGGTGTCACCCCTCCCGAGGGGGGGGGGGGACCGGGTTGCCCACTCCAAGTGATGCTACTGTTTAAAGTATACACAAATTTAATCAAAATGTATTCAATAATAACAAAAATGTCTTCAAAACTTATGATTGTTTTGTATTTCACTAGAATGATGGAAGAAATACTCATACGACAATTAAACAACCATGTATATATACATATAATACGCAACTTTCAAGAAAAGTATAGACAAAGCTAAATGTGTATTAAAACATAAGATTGTTCTTAATGAGGAATACACATTTTTTTTTTGTCGTAAATATTCATACTTTAAGGAGAGGAAGACATCAGCTAGTTTCTTTCTCGATACTATTTCAATTTGAATAATAGCTACTTATATAAAAACCTCAGAAATTTAAAAATACTTTTACATTAAGGCAAACCACTTTTATCTATATAAATAAATGAATGAATAAATAAAACTGCATAAAATTTAAAATCAAAGTAGTTGTTTTTTGACTTTAATTTGAAATGTGCCTGTATGAATTAAAGAGTTTAATGGATGATTGATATTATGCAAGAAAAAAGTGTATTCAAAATAAAAATTTTTGCCTTTCTTTATTTCTTAGTTTCCCGCATTTTCTAGGTCAATGTTGAATTGTTGATAAAAGTGAATGGTAGCGAGTTTTGATTTCCCACCCCCTGCTATTGTTCTAGTTTAGTGTTAGTGATTTTTTCCAACTAGTATTACTTGGATCAGGGGTCCCCAACCTTTTGGGCACTGCAGAGTACATTCTAGATCACCCATCAGAAGGTGGGTGTCATTTTTTTTTTGTGATGAATAAATTATTGAACAATAAAACGCAACCTGTAAAAATTATTTTTAATATTCTTATTTAAAATAATTACTAAATGCATACAAAATCTCCATTGAACAAAAATTCTTTACAAAAGATATGAATGTCATCACATTTTATTGGCCATTTTTTCCTCTATCAAGAGGCATGATTAAATTTTGGCGGATAAGCAGTCGTCAGTGTGTGCGTCTGTGAGTCAGCATCTTTAGTTTAAGTTCATATTGTTCACTGTCGAAAAAAATTATTCACACACATATGAGAAACTGAAACATGATTTCATTTTATGTGCTACTCTTTTCAAGAAAGGATATTCATACTCCTCTCAATTGTATTCTTGAACTTCTTTCTCTTTGGTACAAAATGAAAAATAGTTTAGTCGCATTTCAATTCTTGTGCTTTTATCCCCCCCCCCCAGTTTTGGATGCCATTTTTATTTTTATGCAGCTAATAATTAAAAATGAGATTTTATATTGTCATCATATAGCAGCAGGAAAGCATAAAACAATCAGCGGGCACAATGGTGGCCTTGGGTTGGGGACCCCTCACTTAGATGTTATCACTTGGCTTGATTGAAAATAATTTTATTTGAAAAGCAACCACAAAAAAGAAAGATGCAAATGCTTAAACTAGGAAAATCTCCATTCACCATAAATGCCACTTAACATGTTCATCCATTAGGCACTTTAATAACAAAAAACAATAACAGGTATAAATAAATAAATAAACAAAATAAAAAAATAAAACATTGCTTTGGTAAGTTTTGCAAATATACATAGAAAGTGGTTATTATCAAAAATGAAGACTTTTGACAAACCTAAGTTTAGTGCAAAAATAAATTCAGCAATTAAACATCCATGGATTTGAAAACTAGGTATTTTCGGTGCACATCACGGAAACAAATTGTCAACCCTCTGACTGCACATTTCATGCAAAAAAAGAAAAGAAAAATTATTTTTAAACAAACAATCTCGAACAATTTCTTAATTTGTCTAACTCATTCGAGTTTTCCCTTTATTTACTCTTTATTACTCTTATTATTACCCCATTCGTTACTTTACAATACCAAGTAAAAATGTAACATATTGATGAAGTTTAAATCATTTAGAACTCCATTTCAAAGTAACAAACATAGGTAAAATATAAATAAAAGGAATACATATTTACATATAATAACAAAGTATTCCTTTAAAACACATATCACTTTCACAATTATACAATCAGAGGGCAAAGGAATGAGAGGTGTTGAACACTGATAACATTCACACAAAAGTTGATGAATATTTTATGGATAAGATCCAATAATATCTAACAATGAATCTATTAAGAATCGCTAAGAATTTTTGTTTCTCAACAATATTCAATAGTATGTAAATATACAGTAGGAATTAACATCACCAAATCAACAGAGAAAACAATGTTTAGTATTTTTATGTAAATTTGAGAGAAGAAATGAAAAAAATATTCATTTAAAAATATGTGTAGAAATGAAAGATTGTCCTTACTTTATGTTGAAGAAAAAGGGAAGAGTATTTTATATTTCAAAATATAATGTGTATGCAGTTTGAATATGTTTGTAGATTTAAGTTTTAAAGATGAAAAGAAAACAGTTAAAATTATTAAAAGCCAGCAGAAAAAGCTCCATTGTGATTTAAATGAGCATTAGATAATATTAGATATCTGTTTATAAAAGAAAAATTATGTGCATTGGAAAAACAAAATATATACATTTCTAATATTGATTTTCTTTTCCTTTTTTTCCAAAAATAAAATAAATAAAATAAAACAAATTAATCAACTTATTTACCATACTCAGAAGTCTTTTAACATTGAAAAAAATACTATGTGTAACATCAGCAGTTTATTTCCAAATAAAAGTAGACATTGACGGCACAAGAAATCAGAACATAATTTTCAGAGTTGAACTTTTTTAGAAGGTTAAAGGGAGAGAAAAAAAAAAGGTTTCTGATTTTTTTTTTTTTTTTTTTTACACTTTCCCTCAATTTTTTTAAACACTACCTTTCAATGCTTAAGTAACCATTTTTCATTCCAAGAAAAATGACATTCAGTTTGCTTTCAGATTCAATTTTTCCCTCCAAAAATTATTCAGTAACAAATAAGCAAAATAAAACAAATTAAGAATTTTATTCAGATGAAAATAAAAATTGGTATATAAAATGCCACATTTGTTTTGTTTTTATTTATAATTTTAGCTTTTAAATAACAATATATTCAAAAAAAAGAAAAAAGAAAAAAAAAAGGAAAATAAAGTAAATGAAAGCCAGGATTACTCCTGAAGCTGAGACAATTAGGGGAAATTGATTTACCTTGAAAAAATAAGTTAACACAACAATTAAACAAAACCAAATAAAAATAAATTAATACATTTCAATAAACACACAAAAAAATTTTTTTTTGGTACTTTAAAACATGTATTCTAAATTTATGAATCAAAGTGTTGCTTTTTATACAACTTCTCATTGACGAAAAGATAGTTATTAATTTAATAAACTAAGAATCAAATATCTTGCAACACTTTAGTAACAAATACAGAATTCTAAGAGTACTTTTTCTTCCCATCATTATGCAGTTTCAAATGAATCAAATAAAATATGTTTTCCACTAACTGAGTTTTTTTAAAAAAAGACAAATTTTAGATATAGCAACTTTGTTAAACAAAAAAACTGTACATAGGAATATATAACTTAATTATGCTGTAGTAATTTTTATAGGTTGCACATATGTTTTAGAAACAATGTTCCACAGTAAAAAATCAAATCTCTAAGTAATAACAATTTTTAAAATAGCTAATTTAAATTCACTTGTGAGTCCTCACTCTGACTTTATATTTTTGTTACAAAAAGAGCTGGAAACCTTTCAGTTTGAAAAAATATACTTTTTCAATGAAAGCTATCAAATCAATTAATTACGAACAGAAGTTAGTTAAAATTTAAATTACAGAAAGTGACAAAATAAAAAATAGATAAAGAAGTTTGATTGAATCTAGTCTTTTCAATGAAAAGCCAATGCTAACCGACTCTATTATTTTCAAGAAATATAAATATCAATTTCAAAATCTCAGTAGGCATTTTTAATGCTTATGTGCTCTCCTACAACTTTCATATGTCAGCAAATCTAACCGATTATATGGCACTGGCAAATCTCTCTGTCAGCAATCAACTGTATGGGACATTCAGTATACAGCAATTTCCCATCACAACCGAACAGCCTTGAAGATATACAGAAAATACCTTTCAGGAATTTAAATTCAGTTTAAACCTCTAAATTGCTGAGAATCTGTATCAGACCCATCCGTTCTCAGGGGCAGTGCTGATTCGTGGGCGAGA
The DNA here is from genome assembly GCF_026930045.1 of Uloborus diversus. NCBI lineage: Eukaryota > Metazoa > Arthropoda > Arachnida > Araneae > Uloboridae > Uloborus > Uloborus diversus. The sequence continues at coordinate 24,644,729 of NC_072734.1, read as the reverse complement.
CACTCGCTTCTTGTTCAAGAGGGGTGGACCGGAGTTCTGCGATGGTGATGTCACAAGACACGATGGATGAGAACGAGATGATGACCGAATGTTGCATATCCGAAAATCTGTTTGGCCTGGTAGAATTGTTGATAAAAAGTTCTTCGCATTCCTTCGGGTAAGTAATCGAACAGATAACACCTGCAAAAAATAAAAATTAGGGCACTCAATTACTTTTCAATATATTAACTTCATACTTTACATTTAAAGAAAATTTGGTTTAACTAAAGCGCAGTTGAATGCATCGCAACTCAAATCATCTGTGAAGCTCAATATATTCAAATCCAATTATTGGAGGAAAACTAAAAAATACTTTAAAAATCGGGAAAAATTAAAAAGAAAAAAGTGTGTATGTGTGTTTGTTTACTTAAGGGTCATTCTTCAAAAAGTGTGACTTTTCTGTCACACCTTTTTACAGTAAAAACTTTAAAAGGAACAATTCATTTAAAAATGATTTTTAATTTTATCAAAAATATATCTATTTAAACCTGCCAACAATTTTTAATAATAATTTTTATTTTAGTATACTTTTGGTTCACAACATGTGAATTCTCACCTCCATGCAGTGGCATAGCTAGGGTGGGGCAGAGGGGGCGATCCGCCCCGGGCGGCACTTTTTTTGGGGGGGGGGGGCAACTTCACACTTTTGATGCAAAAAAATTCAATGCATTTTTCTAATGAGGAAATCATACTTTTGCTCCTCATTTTTGGAAACATTTGGCCATCCGTTTACACGACCGAAGGTAGCCTACAATTGGTATTTGAAATTTCGGAATCGAAAAATTTCCATAAAGCTCCCAAATGTTCCCTCTTCTCTTTAACGTCATCAAAGATAGCCTAAAATATATTTTAAATTTAAAATATTTAGGGAGGAAAATCTAGTCTTTGTTGGAGTTACAGGAAGCCCTTGCACCACTAGATACAGCCTACATATATATGTTTTTCAGTTCAGTCAAAAAACCAAGTCTTTACAGCACCCCCGAACCTTCCTCAATCTCTTCACGTAATCCAAAGATAGCCTAAAATTGCTTTTTTAACACTTCAATTTCGGAAAATTTCCTTGAGAAATCCTGACCCCCTAACGTCAGCAAAGACAATTTTTTTTTTTTTATCCAAAATTTATTTGGAGATAGCTCCAAGTATCTTTTTTATTAGCTTTTCTAAAAATTACCTAAAATTCCAAATTTTGCTTTTGGAATTTTTCGGTGGGGCTCTGAATTCCTTTTTTTTTTTCTTTTGCATGAAAAATATGAAGAAAAAAAAGTTTCTTTTCTTAATTAAAATATAATTATCACTTAAAATACTTTTGTTTTGACTGCTTAATGTATTAACTATTTTCCATCAAAAGGGCAGCAAATTGAGGATCCGTCCTGGGTGGCAGAAAGTGTAGCTACGCCATTGCCTCCATGGCATGTCACACACCTTGTGCGACTGTTTATGTTGCTTAATAACTTGTTTAATTAAAAGTATATAGATATTTATTATTACTCTCACAAGTGTCGCAAATGCTAATTGTTTAAGTATATTTAATTTTTTAATATTGTGTTTTAGTTTGTTTTAGTAGGCCAAGGAGTAATGTCACACAATAAACTCTCACCTTCGTTACCTAAACACAAAACGCCATTTCTCATTAACATGTGGCAGTAATGACATCAAATTTTATTTTCCTTGATACAAGGGAGCCCCCTTGTTTATTTTCAGCCATAGTTGAAGTTGTGAGATTTTTGTCGAAAAACAAGAAGATAGATTTTGCTTTAAGAACTTAGTGTGGTTATTCGGACTTCTCATCTCACTGAACTTGAATTTCAGGGATATAAATGAATGTAAAAAAAGAAGTGTTTTCATATGCTTAACATGTGCAGATACAGATTGTAGCAATGATGGAAAAAAAATTTCCTCAAAAATGTATCTATTAGGCCTATATTAATGGAAAATTCCTCACCTCTGTATATCTCACCTCCGTGACAGACCTTAACAATGTCACTATTTCTGAGGTGAAAGTAAATGATGGAGGGGAAATACATCAATTATAGGCATTGTACCAACATTAAAAATGGCCAAAATGTCCTCAAATTTACTAATTCTGTTTTTTTTTTTAAATTTACATTTGAAACTACTAATTAAAGCATACTTTAATTAAGAGAGCTTAATATTATATATTCCCGCTAATCATTAAAATAGCTGATCATTTTTGCACAATTAACTACATTACTACTTTGATATTAAGTTGGCCTTGATTTTTAAATACTAAAAGTTTTCATTTTTTTAAAATGTATTTGAACAAGGCATTATTTTAATTTTTTAAATTTATCTATGAGTAAAATAATTGGAACTTAGCTGAGTCATTGTTTATGGTTACTTCTAGAAGGTAACACTTTCATGTAAGAATTAAAAGAAAAAAAAAAGGTTTCGAAGTTGAAAAATATTTGAGTTCAAAAGTTGCGTTTTCTGGAGAATGACCCTTAACTGTCGGCAAAATGTAGGGTAAACCAAATTTATGCATAACATATTAGTTACTGACATTGTTTCCAGGGTTACGTCATGTGACACCACTTATGGACAGCAATTACTAATTGAAAATTTTGATGACCCTTATGCAGTTCAAAACAGTAACAAAAAAAAAACTTCTGATTTTTTTTTTTTTTGGTTTCTTTCCAATTTAGTACAATACTTGAGGTTTGTCATTTAAAATGTTCTTAAAAGTAAAACTGCATTCAATAATGTAAATTTCCTGAGTTGAATTGATCTTCTTTAAATTGGATTTGAAAATTACAAACATACTGCACACACTACACATCACATCTTAATATATAAAAATCTTCTGTGCGGATGTTTGTCACCATAAGGCTTTTAAACAACTGGACCAATTTTGATCAAATTTCTTGTGTGTAATTAAGTTGTGGCAAGCATGGTTTCGAAGCGCAATGGATCGAATCGGAAACGTTTCCGTTAATTAATTAATTTAAACATTGGATGGTTATATTTCCCAAATGATTAATATTTATTTTAACCTATTGTTGAGCGAGAACTGAAATAAATATTTAACCCGTTTCCAAAGGAAAATAAGAAAGCCAGCTCTGCTTTTTCTAATGAAATTTCCTACTGTGATATGTCAATTGAGAATAGATAAAACGTGAATAGAGTGAAGCCTTCACATTTTGTAATGAAATTTCCTACTAAAGTAAAGTACTGTGATATGTCAATTGAGAATAGATAAAATGTAGAGAGAGAGAGTGAAGCCTTCATTTCTTAAAAGAAACGATTTTAGTTCCCGTGATATATTTTAAAGTAAAGTGCTGGAAGGTTTACGCAAAACGTGTGTTCTGTCATTGTATTTGAAAAATATGACCGGATCGGTGCTTTAGGTTTTCCTAACCAAATGATCAGAAAGTACCGTACCAAGCAAAATTTGTTTCTCGGCTGAAATCCATCTGAGTTTTGGCATCAATGTCAAGAATACTTTAAAGATTATCTAACTAATCAGTACATTATTAAAAGAAAAGATGACGGAATTTAAAGACGAAACAAATTTTATTTTCGTCCAGATAAATTACAACAGGGTAGTTCTGTACACAAAAGATCAGTGCAGTCCTGGAAGATCGCTATCTTCGGTGGAAAGAATAAATTAGGCAATGTATGAAGTTTAAAAAGTTTTTGTTCAAAAGATCGGACCGCTAATCGGTTGGAGTTGGCTTCGCTCACTGATCGGCTGGGTTACGGTAACGTTGTGAATTGGCGACTTCGGCTATAAACAATAGAGTTGCGTGATCATTTGTTTACGTTTTAAAGCTACTGTTAATGTAATTTATTGTATTTTTTGTTTATTTGGCAAAACATTTCAAAATTGCAAAGAATTGTTTTTCGTTTTTAAAGAGTGTTTAGTCATTTTAGTTGAAGAATGTGTTTATTTTACATCGAGAGTGGAGATAGGGATGAGTAGTTTTCGCTTTTTCAGAAAACTGTTTTTACCTTGATCATTTTTCTAAACAATATCCTTTTGATTGCTTTATTCTTTTTCATATGGGGGATGTTGCAGCGGGATTTCCCGTTTGCTCTAGATCGGTAGTTTAATTTTTACACTTAATATCTAAGGATGCTTTTTATCCTTCGAGTATGGGTGAAGAAACAAAGCATCAAGTACAGGAGAAAACATAGTTAACAAAACAAGTGCTTAGTGGGCATTAGATAAATCAAGTTGTAATAAATATGCGCATTCTGGCACTATAGCAGCTTAAACCATTTTTTTTTACTTATTTTTTTTCAACAAAAGGGTTCAAACACTTGATAGTTAATTGAATTTTTTTAACTTTTCAATTTACAAAGTTTGAACAGAACGACATCTGTCGGGTCCTCTAGTAATATCATAAATTCTTGATCACATTAAAAATAGCAACAGTAAACCAACAATTTGGAGTATACAATTCAATTTTGTTCTCATTATCCTAAGGGTTCAAGAAAGGACAATATAAAGAAAATTACTGGGTTTTCAAGATTAGATTATGATTCTACAATCACTTAATCAATGAGATATAAGTTCGAACAAAATAAGTGAGCCAACAGGTACAAGATTCAGATATTCCAGTTTATTATGAAACTGAGTGCTTCAAGTCTGGAATTCAAAACAGGAGATATTACAAGATATGCTTATAAGTAGCTTAAACCTTAGGTTAATTCTGGAATGAGAAAAAAATTGCTTTTACACTGTTGTATTAAGAAAAATATGTAGTATTAAGACAATATTTGATGATTTTTAATCAGATTATCATGACACTAACAAAACTTACTTGACTTTTTTTTTATTTTATCTTGTTTTTAGTAATGCAATGACTAACTGTTTTATGTACTTATACATATCTTCTGACTATGAAAGTTAGATTAGTTTGAAACTAAAATTTTAAAAGTTTGAATTTCTTGCATATCGTTATCTCAGTTTAGGAGAGCAAAACAATATTTCCATACCACAGTGATAGCAGCCCCAAAAAAGAGAAGCAGCATGCTCCACCATTTTTCTGCAATCCACTTTTTCAGAATTGCTACTCCTTCAGGAGACATCAACAAGTTGCGCAAAGTGGCTAAAGGACCAGAGGGATCAATCTGGTAAAATAAGAAATGAAATTAATGCCAAACATACAGATAAATGCATGAAAAAGTTTGAACCACATAAGTGCATCGAGTATAATTGCTCAAACTGTCTAAGTCTTCAGACTTCCTTCTGGGAAGTTTAAAGTTTACTATTGCACAGAAATATTAAATGAGAAAATTAACAAATTAAATGCACAAATCGGAAATTGCAGAAGAATAAAAAAGCACTGTGGGATGTCTTACAGTGCAAAGTTCACTTTTTGCATTGCTCAAAAGGTTAGTTTTTAAGACTAAGACAATCGAAAACAAACTACACTAAAACCTGTTTTTGTGCAATTCTTTTTTTGTGCAAATTACCAATAGTTTTTTGTTGAAAAAACTATTTTTACAGCTACTCGTGAAGCTTTGAACATTTTTTTATGTGATTTTTTTTATGCGGTCCCTATCCACTGCATAAAAACAGGTTAGAGTGTAATTAAAAAACAATGATTATCTTCATTAAATTATTATTCAAGTCTTTTAACAAAATATCACAGGGCAACTATAATCACTGGACTAAGAGTTGTTATGAAATTTAGCAGATTAAAGTATAATAGCACTGCTTAAACTACATACTTCTCTACATGACTGATGTACATCACAGTAACCATTATAATTATCACATGGAGCACCAGGTTTAGCATACAAATCTGGCACATCATATGGAGGTAAGTTCCATTCAAAAGATGACCTGAAAACATGATGATAACAAGAATTAGTTCAAACATCTGAACATTGTTTCACAAAAGGTTAATAATGAACAAAAAGTTAATGATGAGTGCTATCAGGAATGGCCACTTGGGGGGGGGGGGGAGGTCAGTGCACAGGACCATGCCAGTGAAATTTTTAGGAGAAGGGATGTTTTGAGGGACATTTTTCTCTTTTTTGGGGGGAGGGGGAGCTCTTGCTCTTGGGGAGGCTGGAAGGGGGGGGGGATGCGTCTTTGCTCTAGGGCTGATAGGTACCACTGAATATTTTATCATCCATTACAAAACAAAATCATATTTGGTGCATGAAGTTAATGGAAGAAAGCAATATTCTTGGGTTTGAATTATTTTTCGGTGCACGTGTATGACTATACATTCTTTTTAGATTCTTTTCATAAATAACAATTAGAAAATAACATTGAAATTCAGGGCCGGATTTAAATCTGACTAGGCTCTAAGCTCTCTCGGGCGTGGGTGCCCTTTTGTAGTTGTGATAACTTTATGTCAATAGCAAAAGAAGGAATTAAAAAAAAAAAATGAAACAGAACCATGATTTTTACATTTTTGATGCAGGCTGCAGCAAGGAACTGAATTTGGTACATTTTGACATCTCCTCACACTTATTCGAAATTTTCAAACTCAAGGCTTACAACTACATTTTTCAAAATTTTCAATCACTTGAAAATAAAATTTATCTTTTCGGATTCCTTTCATTTTTTTTTTAGGAATGAATCATGTAATTTTTCAGGAATTGGGGCCCTATACTATAGCTAGTTTAGCTTATAGGAAAATCCAACTGTAAGTGGGAGACTTAATTCTTTTTATCAAAAGCATTGATAAAAGTCACATTAAGTTTGTAGCATTACAACTTGATTAAGATAGAAATACACAGCAAATAGCTTTCAGAAAAAAAAGTTTCATACTTGCAACTAAGTTCATCACCAGGAATTTTGCAACATAACTCACAAGAACGAATTAACGGGTCATGGTAACTCCTGATACACTGGCATGATTCCAGCCCATAAGCCATACAAATTGAGCCAGTACATTCCTGTAAGGATAAATAAATTTACACAAAACTTAAAAAGAAACAAATTATTAAATCATTAGTATGAAAGTAAAGTTTTAATTCTTTTTTTTAAGTAAGAATTCATGTCCTTATTAAATTTTTTTTTTGTTTTTTTTGTTTTTTTTTTTTTTTTTGAAAATATTTCAATGAACATGGTCACTTAAATTTTAATTTGAATTGGAATACATTTCTGAAAGAAAAAATTATCTTACTTAAAATTTATTTTCCAGATAACATGTTTCAATAAAAGTTTTTTTTTTAATCTGATGCAAGGTAAAATACTTAATGAAACCACTCATTGAAATTACTAAATTTTTACTGATTTAAATGAAAACCTAAAATAAATTTTTCAAGATTTTTCTCATTTTTAATCAAGATTCAATTATTGTAAATGGAAAAAGAAAGTAGTTTTCAACTCCTCCTTCAGAAGCTTCTTTCCCTCCTTTAATACGTTTTGTGAAGCAATTCTAAATGAAAAATTTGCACTAATTTTGAAAAAGAATATCAAACGTATGGTTCTGATTGGAGCCAAAAACGAGGTAAGTCGAGTTCTTAAATAATTATGCTGTCAAAAGTTTAAATAAATAGTATACATACTAATCATTGTTTTAAAGTTAAAATTAGAATGATTAAAAATAAATGACTAATTTTAATGGAAATGAATACTAAAAATATTCAAAGAGAGGAGGGGGATCACATGAGTATTGTAATCATTGAAATAAAAAAGTAGTATATTGTGCAAGGGCCCCCTATATGGGGGGTGGCAAGTGGGGGTTCAAGCCCCCCCTCCGGAAACTAGAACTTCCTTTCTTTTAGTACTTCTTTCTTTGCAAAAATGTAAAAACATTTCTTCTCCTGCCGTTAACGAATATGTTATTTAAAATGTTGAATTTTATAAACCCAAACCTGTACCAAAATCAACTTTCATGGGGAAAATATCCTGCTAAACCATGAAGAAAATATCTGAGCGCCCCCCCCCCCCCTTAAAATTTTGCATATGGATGCCCATGTTATTGTGTGAATGAACCCAGAGAAATTTTGTTCACTCCTATTTTGAGAAATTGAATATTTATTTTAAAATGAAAATATTTATTAATATTGGGCATCTCTTTGCCGCATTCTCAGATAGAGTTCTTAATAAATTTAAAGGATCCAATATCTACTTCTACATAGATAGTATCTAGTTAAAACATTTGGTATTCATTTAAAATAAAAATAAATAAAAATAAAAAAATATGCAGAAAAGGAATATTAAATCATAAAACTATACAGTTTTGTATAAGTTAAATAAGTACTTGCATTATTACAGCTGTGAGAAACATACACGCATATTAAGTTTAAACTTGGAGACACAGTTGTTTTAAAATCTGTTAGTTTTGTAGAAAGAAAGGGAGGTGGGAACAAACAATTTTATGATTACCACCTGTTTATTCAAATTACACAGATTGAGAAAGATATTTGACACAGCTTAAATGAAAGAACAAACATTTTCGAAAACAGAAAAATGCTGATTTTTTTCTTTCTTTTTTTTTAACTTAGTAAAATAACATTAAAATAATAATAATAATAATACTCACTCCATTATAGCACACAAATTCTTCGCTGCACACCGTTTTGTTGGGCTTCTTTGTGGACGGAGGACAAAGAGGCCCTTTACCAGTGAAATGGTTAAGGAAATTGTATATATTATTAGAAGCAAAATATATAAAGGTTATTACTGTGTATCCTGTGCATAAACAGAGACAGAGAGAAAAAAGCAAGGGTAAAAAAACGAAAAGAAAAAAAATGGAAAGTAAAATGTAAAACTTTATATTTTCATCATAAAATATTCATATTATGTATTAAGTTATAAAACTTAAAAGAAGAAGACCAAACTCTAGTTTGTAAATATTAACCAAAATAAAGTTGAATAAATATCTTTGCACTTGAAAAACAAAATAAGAAATAACAATGTAAAACGGCAGATTACTGCATACATGTGTTTCAGGGTTACAAGGAACCTCTTTTCAATGCAAATTCTGCAATTGCTTTTTCTTGCAATGTAATCGGCAATTTTGAGCAATTAATTTTGTTATTACAGCTATATATTAAGTAACAAAAATTTAATTCAGTAGTCAATTATAGCAATAATGCTTTGTGACATAAACATCAAACATTTTTATAATTAAAAAATATATAAATTTAACTGACGGCAATCTTCCTCAACTATATTTAATCTAAATTTGCTCCAAATTTTTATTGTACTGAAAGAACATAAATGAAACATTTGGTAATCTGCATGGTTTCCAGGGGGTAAAACTGTTAGGAGGGTCAAAAATACTGACTTTACTGACCAAAATTTATAAAATACTGACCAATACTGACTAAATTTAAAAAACTACTAAATCTAAAAGCATTATCAGCTCCCAGACAACAATTTACATGCATATTAAAAAGCTAAATAGGCATAAAAAATATTTATGCAATTAATTAGAAGAAAAAAAAATAACTATAAAGTTCTACAGCTTATTTCTGAACAGTAATGTACAATACAGTAAAAGAGAAACAACATTAATAGTTTCAAGAAACAATTTCAATTAATGTGTAGCATTAACAATCACATTACTCAAAAAAATACAACTAAAAGTATACTGAAAAGTCTTAATTTAGAGCAAGATATTTCTAATCTTACAAATATCATGACCATAGTTAAAAGCAGAATTAATAACACTTTTTAAAGCTTCAATACTGGAAGATAAAAATTTTGATTGAAAGCAACTAAAGGATATTCGCAATAGCTTGCTGTTCTGCAACCATTGTCTTCTCTACAAAGAACCCCATACTTCAAACGGCAATCATGAGAGCAGCAAGGACCTTGACTAGGGCTTAAAAAAAGAAACAGACATCAAGAATATAATTTAACTTCACCGACAGAGTTGCTGCTGACACTTTGTAGTGTATCAAAATATCTTAAAACTTTGATCAGAAACTATTTAATAACCTCAAATATTTTCAAACATCGTTATAGCGACAGCCGGAGTTCAAGTCACTTTTTGAAAATCCTAAACTTTTGGCTTATAATCCCAATGTTAAGTGGCTCTGATTTTAAGAGTGTTTCACTGTGAAGCTCCAGCTACCATGGCACTTTGAGCTGCTCAGACGAGATCAAATTTGCTTTTACAATTAAAATATTTTTAGTAAAATAATGAAAACGTCTGGAAACGTTTGTCATAGGAATTTATAACAAGTGATAAGAAATTTGTGTTATTATATTCCATGTATGCTACCTGAAGAATGACGAGGTGTGCACTCAAGCTCTGAAAGCAACAGATTTTAGTCTTTGACGTGACGGACAATAGAAAGGAATGCAAAGCAAGTGGTTTTTAAAATTGGACAAATAGACATTCAATTAGTCATAATCCAGTTGGACAAATGAACAACTGGACTTTCAGCTCTAGTTGGTCGCTGCAGGCGCTAATGGGAGAAAGAGAACATTACTGAGCCCCTTACTTGATTAACAAGAAACACACAACCTTAAAGTATTTAGAAAGTGTTCTTCAAAGACTGAGATTGGCTGTCAGATTTTAAAGTGAAAAAGTCTTTAATTGCTTTTTTCTAGTTGATAGCAACATGAAACCCTTTTTTTTTCACTTACAAATCACTTTTGTTGAAAGTATGATTGTTTAAATTGTAATTCAAACAGTTAACTTCTTTTGGAAAGTACTTTAGAGTAAATCTAATGTAAGATGAATCCAATCAATCACATAAAACTTAATTTATTAAATCTGTAATTTTAATAATATATTGCTTAATATTTTTAAACAAAATTCATTGTTTCTAAACAAATCGCAAAAGTTCTAGAAATCTAAACTTGCTTTAGAGTACAATCACTCTTGCACTATTAACATTATTTCCTTTCAAGATTTTGACATAAAATATTTTTAATAATTGAATTTTCTTCACATTTCTGAAATTTTCCCAACTTTTCTCATCAATTAGAAATTATTAGTTTCAAACACCCCAATTGGATAAATTACCTGCAGAAAGCTGCCGGTCTCAGTCTGCACGGTGGCTGATCCTGAGGTGGATTTACTCGCATTGGGAAACAACATGGCTCATGACAGTCCTCTTCCCAACCACAGTCACACTCTTCAGCTCCTTCTACAACTTCATTTCCACAAACAGCATCCAGAGGTTCTGAAAAAACGAACAAGCTTAGGGAAATAAGCAAAGTATAACCCATGTGGGTTGCATAAAGTAGTGATATATTTAATGCTCCTCAAATATAAAGCATCAGTGGGTAGTATTTGCAAAAATGAGTTTTCAAGATAATTGAAGAAACATGTTTTGGATTCAAAACTAATAGGGGAAATGTTGGAATTAGACATGTTTTTCAGCAGAAACAAAATAAGCAAGATGTACAATAAAGCTAACGTACAATCGATGTCAAAAATTTAAAAAAAAGAAAAGAAAAGAAAAACTTAGTTACTGCCCTTTATCTTCTTATGGCAGAATTGTTGTAACTTGATAAACTTCAAAATTGTTTATTATAAAAAAAGATTTTTTTTTTTTTGTTCTATATAAATATATTTTCCAGAGACCAACACAAATCGGTTAATCCAAGAAAATAGGAAGGTATGCTGGGTCTCTGGGATGACTAATGGGTAAGTAATGGGAAAAAAAAGAACACAAAAGAAGTTTAAAAAATGCATTACATATTTAGTACAGGCACAGGTAAAAATCAGGAAGATATTTTCATATTATGTACATTGTGCAACCGTATTCTCATATATATAATTGGATTTTCTTACCAGTAAAACAACCTTTAACACTTCTGGCCTTGGTATTTAAAACTGCATTAATGCTTCGAAGACTGCAAGGCGAGAATTTGTTATTGTTTTTCTTATCACCAGATGTTGCTCGAGCAAACATAATATAATTCCCATGATCTCCTCCGGGCGTGCAGTGTAGGTCATCCTCAGGATCATGCTGTTTTTAAAAATTAGTGAGACAGTTTATAAGTATTAAATTTCATTTTAAAGTTTATATATATAACAAATCCAAATGACATGCTTCCACCAACTTCATTAACAGATCTTTTTATCTATAAAAGTATCGAAATAATATTTTGTTTAGTTCCCACGATGGAATTCATTGTGGTAACTTTGAGGTTATCGTGAATTCTCTGTATTTATACGTTAGTATTTACTATATTATACCCTCTGTTCAGGTCCAAAATTTTAGCTACAAAAGAAAGTTATAAAATAATCAATAAAGAATGTGACTAACTATGTGAGAGTTAAAAGGTGCCTAAAAGGAACAATATAAATTAACTTTGGTATAGATGTGATATACCCCCCCCCCCCCTTGGCGAGGATAGAATTTTTAGCTCATTTCGAAAATCGCCAACGTTGGCGATAAAACTTTTTCCGGTAGCCCTAGTAACCCTGCAGAATATACCTGGGAAGTACAGATGTGAACTAATTCTTTTCGCACGTGTGTCCGTGGAGGTAGGTGCACATATGTTCCGCTCTTAGGGGGATTTTACGATGTGGTGTTGTTTCGTGCAATATACCTTACAGGAATGCTTATTTTGTGTTAGTTTAAATTCAGTAGTTGTGTTTTGAAGTAAAAACATTAGAAAATGCCAGTTTCTTCAAACTTGAAGGTTAATTAAAAGTTAACTCCAACGTGGTGTGTATCTGTAACGTGCCATTGTCATATGATGTATTGTTTTAGACTGAGTGTAAATATTTATACCATATAAAAAGGTAAGTTCTTTATTTTAGAATTCAAAAAAAACCTCTCACTTCCAAAATTCTTTGTTTTTACAAATCCTTGAGGGGTTCTTGTAGTATACATAACTGTGATCATACTCCGACTGTAATGTATGTTAACAGTCGGAGGGATAACGGACCGAGCGAAGCGAGGTCCTGGCGAGCCAGAGGTCTCATAGTACTTTCGTAATGAGACCGAGGCAGGGCCGGCGAGCCGAGGTCTCATTACGAAAGTACTATGAGACCGAGGGCTCGTATCCCGGAGAAATGATGAAAAAAAAATTAATGCAATAATTTCGACTTGTAATTAATACAATAATTTATTTCATTGTATTTTAATATGTTTACAAAAAACCCCGGCAATGTACATTTTTGAAGCATACATTTGTGATGTTTTTTGCTGTGCTTTTATGTTGTTTTTATATATATTGTGTTCTGAAGTGCTTTGATCATGTTTTCTTATCTGATTTTTTCCTGTTGGCGCTAAAAAAGCATCGCTAAGAACGATGTATGACATATGTCGTCATACATCGTTTTCTTGGCGACGCTTTCTTGGCGCCAACAGGAAAAAGTCGCCAAGGGTGGGGTATATCACATCAGTTCCTTAACTTTTTAAAAAATTGAATCTTTTTTTAACAAAAATTCCACTTTCAAAAACCTATGTTTTTTGTATAATAACCCCCTCCTCCCCTAAATATTAAAAAAAACAAAAAAGCAAGAGCCCTCACCCCCCAAATGAAAAAAATACCCCTCAATACACCCCCTTAAAAATTTCAATGGCGCAGTCTGTGCCATGGCCCTCTCTAGCTGGGTACCCCTGGCTTATTTTGCTATAAGTAGTTGCCCCTCAAATATGCACTTGAATAAAACAGTCCCATGTCATCAGATTTTTACACTGATATTAATTGTTGATTTTTAACTTCCATTAAAATTCACTAAACACTGAAATTGTTGTTCCTTTTTTTTCTCTCAAAATGTTACATTTCTCAAAAAAAAAAAAAAAAAAATTAAAACCTAAAGTTAAAATCCCTGTATGCTAAGTTCTAAAATTGTTATGTTCCTGAATTATTTTAAGGCTATAATTGTAAAAATTGGGTACCCTCATTTAAAACAAAACAAGAGCAGTGAAAAAAATCTTTCTTTTAAAAATTTTTCTTCTCCTTTTTTATCTATTTTTTAAGAAACCAAAAATTTTATTTGTGATTCAAAAAATAAATAAATTAATTAATTAAAATAAACAAAGTTACCAAAACTGTACATTTTGTTCTTAGAACTTAAAATTCACAATTACAGTAACAAGTAAAAGTTCTAACTAATGGAAAATTAAATGCAGATTCAATCACTTATTACTACGCTAGTACAATGATAAAAAGTTCAGTGGTATGATTTTGTATGTAAAACAGTACAAATAAAATTTTAAAATTTCAAAATGAAAAAATTTCAAAGAATAAAATTAGACAGTTTATTTATTTATTTATTGCGTGTTTTAAAGGTCACCCACCTCTTTGCCTAAACATCTGTATTCTAGATCAAAATTTAAAATGAAATTGTTTTATATTCAAGAAATAATATTGTGTATTTTTTTTATGACAACCACAAAAGGTATTTCTTTTACCCTTTCAGTGGAATGTTTTATGAAAGTTTCTTTTAAAGAGTTTTGTGGTTTCTTTGTAATTATTTAGCTTTTTTTCTTAAAAAAAAAAAAAAAAGAAAGATACTACTGTACTTACAGGTGATCCAAAATTATGGCCTATTTCATGAGCTAAAGTTACATGAGAGACAACTGGAGGCACATGTTTCCCATAATTGAGCAAAGTTATTATCCCAGTATTCAAACTCTTTAAGCTTCCTCTGTAATGCTGAAATAAAAATTTACACATTGTACTGAAAATAACAAAAAAATGAACATTTTCATTCACAAAACCTTTTATGCTTTTCGTAATCTCCACTGCTTTGTGCTAACCAAATCTCGTTCCAAACACCCACTACCACAAGTAAACAACTCCTTGGCCCTTGACAACCAGTGTTGCCGTTGCCATCGCTGAACAAGCGATATGAAAATCATAGAGTTACATTTTTAAATGGAGTAACAAATCTCTTCTCTTACAACAGTGCTGGAGACGAAACTCCATTTTCAGTAAAGAATGATAGATTTTCTCCAAAGAGTTCTATAATAGGAACTCTATTGCAGAAATCTCTGATTTTCTCTTCATTAACGCTTTTTTAGGATGAATGAATTATTAAGAATGAAAAAGTAAAAAGTGTCTACATAAATTTTGCATAGAAATCTTCGAACGAATTTGCTAGAACCGTCCGTAGAGATCATCGGCACATTTTCCGGTGAGAATCCTCCTGAAAATACAAACACAAATCCAAATGTGACGATCAGAAACAGGGTCTGGGCCCAGCTAGGCTGGTCCTAGTCAATTAATTAGTCCCCAATGAAGATCAATGGCCTTTTAAAGCTATCCACCCCCTTGCTCATTTACCGCCTCTTCCGGTAAGCTGTTCCAAGTGGCCAAGACCCTTACTGAAGTACAGTAGTTTTTCCTGATTTCCAAGTTAGCCTGAGATTTAAATAGCTTAAAACAATGACCTCTCGTCTTGCTTTCCGTGCAAAAATTTAATCCATTAACATCTTTCATTTTGATAAATTTAAATAACTGAATCATGTCCCCTCTGACTCTCCTTTGCTCCAGGCTATACATATTAAGCTTATTAAGTCTGGTATCATAATCTAAATCTGAAAGTCCCCTCCAATACAGAAACATCTTTCTTCAGATAAGGCGACCAAAACAGAACAGCATACTCCAAATGAGGTCTTGTTGATTTGTTGAATTATGTGTTAGTTACAGCCTATTGAAATATCTAATAAAATTGTGGGAACTTTCTCCGCACAATGTATAGTTTCTACATGCCTTACTCAAAAATAAAAAGCAATCGTATAGTTTATGTTTGAAATTTCTTGATAAGATTAGAAATTTGGAAAAGCAAATAAAGAAAGAAATGAAAATGAGGAATGTCACTTACCCCATTCTTCTCGCAAACTCCTCCAGCATTCTTCAAATCTCCAGTCCAAGCAAGGCCGAGCGTTCCTCCCTCAAAATCTCGATAGGTGAACATGTAAGCAAGGCAGAAAGCATCGTAATCGTCTTCCGAAAATAATTCTAGAAATTTTTCTACTCCATAGTTACCTACAAATCTGTAATCTGGATCATCTGGTCTAGTATGGACTTTGATTCTTTTTATGAGGAAGGAAATATTATCAGGTCTTCCGTCTTGATCAAAATCTGAAATCATATTGAAAGGGACAAAATTTTGTTCAAATGCATCATAATAACAAATTCTGAAACATCATAAACATCATAGACCGTGAAAACATTTTCAAAAACTTATAATCAAAAATTAGTAAAAAACTCAATTACAGTTAAGTGATTATAAGAGTTCAAAGTTAGCATTCAGGCATCATCGACACATTGAACCATCCCTCCATTTTCTTTCTACACACTATATCATCATTCACTTAATACATTATATCACTGTAACAATTTTTAAGCAGTTTATGTGTGTTAGTATGCTTTATATGAACCTATAAACACACATTTCAAATATTGATACTTTTTTCTGCAATATAGACTTTATTTGTATTCCTACTATTAATTTCAAACCGAACTTCGTTTCTCTTCAACTGCTTAAATTACAATTGTAGCATAAATGCAACTAAAAGCGCTCTGAAAAACAGCAATACATAATATATTTTTAATATCATACTATAAGCTAATGTATTATACAAATATACTGAGCGAGGTTTAATTCACAACACAATTAGTAAAGAAATTAAAGGAAAGGAAAAGTTTAACAATTAGTTTGTTATTTGCAAACTTATAATTAAAACCTAACAAATACAAATTCCATTACATATAATGTAATTTTGAAAAGAAATGAGAGCCTTAAACTTTAGGAGCTCCTGGGTCTGGGTCCAGTTGACCTATGCGTTAATCTGGGCTGGAGTGAGAAGTGTGATCGTATACTAAAATTCATGACTTACCCACTGCACTGACATTAGTAGTCACAGCAGGGTCATTCCATGCGAAATGAACAAATCAGCTGTGGCTGACATGTCACAGATTTCAGTGAAAATTTTTATTTAAGTAAATCATGCATATCTATGAGGGAATACAAAGTATGAAAGTTTTGAAACTTTTTGTTGCTTTGTTATTGAAATTAGAAGTTGATGCTTACGCTAAGCCTAAATTTTCAGAGTTCATACGCAGCCAGTTTGTGACTCAATAACTCCGTAAGTTATAAACGTACACTTAAAAAATAAATATTTCCACATTCTATAAACAAATCTCTATTAGGAAAGAGCAAAGTAAAATTTATTCGGAGCTTTTTTTGAATCTGAGATATTAACAAAGATTGAAAACTTGCCTTATAAATTAACTTGAGATTTCAAATCACTCTTCTAGCTCTTTTAATTAAAAAATAACAGTAAAAATGATTCCCATTGAGAAAATATCTATAAATAACTATCTGCTCCAACTTAGAAATTGTTTTTGAATTCCTTGATGACGAAATCGTACTTTAAAAAATAAAAAACTTCCAAAATTTCCATTTTTTCCGCTATTATAGATGCTTGTTTGAAAAAGAGGGAATAATCTAAATTCACTCTTTTTTTTACGTAACATATCGAAGTGTCTTTTAGATAATACTAAATTTTAATCATTGGAATCAGCGTATTTTTGTTACTAGAGCAACTTGAACTAAGGTAAAATTTCACTAGTTACTTCTTTTAATTGTAAGTTTAGCAAAACTAACCATTTCTTTCGTGTTTCATTTTCTCAAAAGTATGTTTATGAAGTACTTGCCGAAATGTTTCCTTAATTATTGTGTTGAATTTTCCTCTCCATTCGTGATATAGGAAAAAAAAACAGCTCTTAAAGAACATATTGAGTTTAAAGATATGGGCAGAGGACCATCTCGTCTAATTCACAATAGCAAAACTCTTCTCTAGTTCAGTTATAGCTTTTCCTTCCAAAATAAAAATAGTTAGTTAAACAACATTTGCCACAATGAATCTAATTTTCAATGGAAAGCAGCTGGCTTTTCTTTGTGCTACCAATGGCAAAAGTGCTTATTATGACATTGATAAACTATCAAACCATTATCCGTCAGAACAAGTATGCATACGACATACATTAATCCACTTATAACTGCAAGATATTTTCTTCTGCCTGCTACAATCACAAATAGTTTTTTTTTTTTTTGTCTCATTAGTAAAACTTATCAATCTCGAAAGTTAGGTTCAATAATAATTTAATAAAGTTCCCATAGCTATTTTGGAGATACGAAATTATCATCGTTTCATCTCAATTAACAATTGAACTTCCTCACATTTGTCTCAGTCATCAGTTAAAGGAGCATATGTTTGAAGAAAAAGAGTTTAGAAATTAGGCCTAAATCCAATGTCTATAATTTTATTTGTTTGTTACACATATAGCAATTATTTGTGGCTATTTAATGTGTTTTTACACATTAATTTTATGCATCTATATTCCTTCAGATAAGTGATTTTCTTATTTAGTGAATCCACATGAACCGTCACTGTAGTACGAATGACCTATTAAAGATAATGCTTTTCTGGAACTACTTGAAAAATATATTAATGAAAGTACTACCAATGTCTTCAAATGAATTTTCCTGCAAAAATTGCCACATTTTTTTTTTGGAAATCGAAAATTAGCTTTTGTAAAAAAAAAAAAAAAAAAAAAAATTCTTTTGATGCATTTGTTGAAGTTATTATTATAATTATTATTGCTTAAGATATAAATTTTATCCACTATTTTTTTAAATAAATTTCCCATTATGCCAATATATTTTTTGAAAAATTGAAATGAATGTTAGGTATACTTGCTTTTGCATCATTTAGTCATTTATCTAGTACTTTGAATTCTTGTAATATCACATAAAACACAAAGAAAATGCTATTGTCCTGAATTTTATTTTAAGCTTGGAAATCAAAAACCAATTTCGAATTTTTTCAAGCAAATAGAATCTATATTCTTGCAAAATTTAAAGTTGTCTAATGTTTCCCTCATTAAAATTTTTGTGCCTATGTGAAGGGGAAAATCATGATTTTACAAATTGTTACTTAGTTTAAAATTGATTTTGATACCTTACTTTTGAAATGCAACTTCAAAAGTAAGGTATTTCTTTTGAAATGCAACTTCAAAAGTAAGGTATTTATTTTATGACACTTAGCACAATATTGGGTATTAATTTCAGCACAGCTAAGACATTCCTTAAAAGCTTGAGTTAAAAAATAAAACGCTTAATTATGAGAAAACTTAAACATTTTCAGTTTTTAAAACACTGTTAAAAGTTAACTATAATAAATTTGAAAAAAAAAAAAAAATACTGAAAGCAGATGAATTGGCTTACTCTATAGATTACAACAATATGTAATTTTTATGTTTACATTAAATAGTTAATAAAATACAAGCCTTCAAAAATGCAACATTTAGCATTTTTGAGAATGCTGTTCAATTTGACCAATTTTCAATGGAATGTAACTATTCACATAAAAAATATTAAGCCAAAATATTTTAGATGTTTTTATGTAGGCATAAAAGGAATCTGTATACCGGATTTCATAAAAATTTGTTACCATGCGGCCACAACTTTTTTGTCATTTTTGCTCATTTCGTATGGAATGACCCAGCAACATCATAGCATTAGAAGCACCCGCTAGCAGCAATAACGCTACTAGTATTACGAAACAAATGCCAGCTTTGTTTTATGTAGTACAGACTGGGTCATCTTACATTTTAAGCACATTAAATTATGCGAGAAATTTCTATTCAAAATAATGAGATCACTTCGTAAAACGTGAAATCACAACAGAGAAGATTTATGCCTCTTCTATTCAGCAGCAGATAATTTTATGAGATAACGATTTTTAAATCAAATTTCAGTGTTCATTTACATAAAACAACATGCTTCTTGTATAATTGTTCTAAAAATGGTCAAAAATGAACTAAAATATAAGAAAATGTCCCCATTTTCGAAAGAAAAAAAATGTATATTAACTGCAACTTTAACGCGGCAAGTGGAAGAAGTAAAGCAGTCGTTAAAAATTGAAAGTAATGGACTTAAGTCGTTTGAGTTTTCCCAAATTAAGTGATTATACTAACCTGAGAGCACAACATTAAAGTATTCGCAGAATAATTGCAAATTACCCCGTAAAATGTTTCATTCATAACTTCTAACGGTACAAGGCAGTGATCATTATGATAATGGTATTACAAGATATTATTTCATTTCGCAAAATGGCACTTTAGGAACTAACAGTTTTTGCGGCTTTTTGACTTTTCATTAACGACTTGCATTTTAATTAAAGCGGCGATCAAAGGAGAAATAAAAGAACAATATAAATCAGGAGAGGGCTGTCAGAAACAAAGGGAAAAGAGAGGCGAGATGAATTCTAATTTTAGAAACAAAGTGTAATGGTCTTTCGGAAGAATTCTCAAATAAAATGGCTGCTGTGTATTAGTTTTCTTTGTTTCGAAGTAGCAGTTAGTTATTTTCGAAGGTTTCTGAAAAAGAAACAACCATGAAATAATAAAGATATTCTAATATCTTTAGAGGATAATGGTAAAAAGTCCGATAAAATAAGATTTTTACGATCATTTTTTATATTAGAGAACATAAAAAAGCAATTGTTCTCAGAAATATTAAAAAATATAAAGATTCTTGTGAGCAGTTAGTAACATCAATGACATTGTTTTCAATTATTACCGCAAGGGAATAATTTATTTCGAACTTCGACCTTTTCAAAGGTTTTATACCATTTCACAGTTTTTTAATGCATCAAAAGTTTATGAATTATTTTTGCTTTTTTCAATTTAAAAGAAACAAAGGAAAAAAATACACCTATTCTGCCTATAAAAAATGGGTGCCGACAAAGTTCAGTATATTAAAGATGTCAAAGAGTAATTCTTTTTGCACTTGATAGAAACATCTAGATTTTTTTCTCCTGTTTACTTATTGCTCACCACAAATGTACTCGTAGTTTTAGATTAAGGTATATAGAATGCATGCACTAATGAATAGAAAGTGTAGTCGGTCAGAGAAAAGAAGTTTCAAATCTTCTGTTGTTCTTGAGTAGGTAACAAAGAATATTCATTAAATATGAGGATTAGTAGAAAAGGTACCATCAATCTGATGAACTAGTACAAGAAAAAAGAAATCAAGTTGATGAAATAATACTAATAGAAAAGGAATAACCAGTCTCATGAACTAGTACCAGTAGAAAAAGAATCATCAATCTGATGAACTAGTACTAATAGAAAAGGAAAAATCAATCTCATGAACTAGTACTAGTAGAAAAAGAATCATGAGTCTCATGAACTAGTATCAGTAGAAAAAGAATTCTCAATCTGATGAATTAGTACTAGTAGAAAATGAATCATCAATCTGATAAACTAGTAGAAAAGGAATCACCAGTCAGAGAAACTAGTAGAAAATTATTCATCAGTCTGATTACCATGAAGTTCCATCACATAAAAAGGAAATAGTTGTGATTTTGAACCATCAATTCTTAAAAATAAATGAAATCTCAGAGACACTCTAAAAGGCAAAAGAACCAAAAAAAAACAAAATCTTTATCTTCCAATGATTTCTAGTGGTTTTCCAGATACAAAGCAGCTTATCTCGATTTAAAACTATATAAATGAATGAAGAAAACTAGAAGTCGTAAACATCAATGAAAAATTGAATAAAATGCCAAAAAAAAATTGAAAATAAACCAGATTCTCCAACAACTTGTAAAATATTTACAAAATAATTTTGAATTGTATCAAGGCAATTTGAACGGTCCTGTTATTTGCTAAAAATAGAGAAGGGTGAATGGAAGTTATTCCCAAAAATCATATTACGTCCATCAAAAAGCTTCCACAACCCGATAAAAACAAGAAGGCATTAGTCAATGCTATACCAAGAGCCCATTTACATTGACCACAATGCCGGCTCGTTGCACGTTATTTATACACAGTGATAAGAAAAAATCCTCCTCAGAGAAAAATCGCAGATCATCGCGGGCAGAATTTTCGACCTACTTCTTATATAAGAGGTGGAAAGCGGGATACATCAATATTCAACTACCATTTGTTAAGCAAACGCATCACAATGCAATGAAGAAATGGAAATCCAATGAGTTAATCGTTTCGTTTTTACTCATATACAAATAGTGCCTAAAAATAAGCACAATTTTGATGAATAATATTTTGTTCAAATCAATTACAGTAACTCAAATCTGCTGTCGAAAATGTTTCAAATATTGTATTTGTTAAATCCGTGTTAAATTTTAATTATAGTGTTTTTATTTAACTCAAACTCGTTTACCAAATCATAGTAGTGGATTTACAGTAGTTTTCTGATTACTGGAAAAATGTAGTCAACGAATGAAAACGCTCCAAATTATTATTAAAAAGAAAAAAAAAATGACTACGGGCAAATCTACGGGTCTACGGGATAACGTAGAAAAATATTTGCCCGTAGGGCATTCGGGCAAATAAAAACAAGACTTCGCGAAACTCTAGAGATGCAAACGGTTGTTCTCTGCTCAAAATGGGAACTGGACAGTGAGCATGTCAATATAGTTTACTGGGTGGTTCTGGTGCTTCTGTTTTTTGGGTATTCTTGATGGTAACCGAAGCGACCGATCATCTTACAGGGCGACAACAAGGGGGGGGGGGGTCATGGGTGTCTTAACCCCCCTCCCCTTTCTAAACCATCGGCAGTATTATCCATCTAAACTTATGTTCAAATACTTTGTGAATTATTTCACAAAGTCTCAAAGTTCTCAAAGTTCAAATACTTCATAATTATTCGTTACTGTGTTAATGATTGCAGTAATCTTTGCAATTAATTAATTATTTTTAAGGGTAATGGCGGTCACTATGATTTAAAGTGAATAACGCAGATTTAAACTGATTGGTTCTGCCCTTTCACGGCAGTTTATAGATATACTAATGAAGCGCTAGTCATTTTGCAGTTGAAAATCTTCATATTTCTTACTTTACAACCATTAAGGAGTAAATAAAATTACTGACTGTTCCAGGGCAGGGGTAATACCGGTCAAAGCTGATTTTGCAACATTTTTTATTTTTCAATAGGTAAGATTAATTAAGGCTGAATTTGAGTCTGCAATAGGTAAAATATACTCTATGTAAGCAATTTTGAATTATTGCGTTTCAAATTTAACACAAAGTAAAGTTTTATATTCATTTTCCCTCAGGTGCCTGCCTTTACTTTATCCCACTCTCAAGCTCTATTAGGTGCCTTACTCCAGGCCGATTTGATGCTTTTTATTGACATCCAAACAGTTTCAGAAATTTTTTGTGCGCCAAACCCTACTCTTCGCATGACTTCACCTAAGACGGCAGTCTGCTTCCGCCCCTGCCATATAATGCACGTAGGTTTGAGCTGCAGGTTTAAACTGCACAGTGCCCACATTGACAGCTAGAGATATACAGTTTTAAAACTTATGAATAGCTAGAAATAACGGAACTATAAATTGAACAGTTTGAAAGAGTGAAATTGATATCATTCTCATGACCACTAATAGTCTTTTCTTTTTTTTTGTTAAAACAAGAAAACGAAATATTTTGTTTTTAGCTAATTGTTTAAGGAATTAGAAAGGTGTGTTCAAAATAATTTAACTGAAAGTTCACAAGCTATTGTTATTAAATTTGTTATACAGAAAATTAATCTCGTTTAGTTCTGAGATTTTTTTTTTTTTTTTTTTTTGTTTTGTTGAAGATTTGAACGGCTGGAAAATCTCATTGTCAAAATGTGATCCCTTTTACAGAAAAAAACGGTCGATATATTTTCGGATGGAAAAATATAAGCACAACAAAGGAGCAATTTAGAAGTCTAAAATTACAATCTATCACTCACGCCTCTGGCTCAAACGAACGAACAATCGATAAACAGAAGCAAGATTCCACACATCACAAAACGCAGACGATATCAGCGATAATAATAAACCTCTGCAGAAGAAAGAAAAAATCAGCCATTATAAAAACGCTCGAACTTTATAACTTTTCCGATTTGCATACACAAAAAAGTAGAGTAAAACAGAAATAAGGGTAGAAAACATGTTTGGGTAAAAAAAGTAAAAAAAAGGGCTATACATCGAACATGCTCCGCTGCATTGATTAGTTTGCGTACGGAGTCGTTACACGCTCAGCGGAACACCTGCAACTCAACTCCTCGGCGGAAAGATGAATGTTTTAAGATTTATCAGATTTCTGGAAAGTCGGAATAAAAAAATATTTCTCTTTGTACTTCAAACGATCGGTTTCTTTTTGTTTCGCTTTTCACAATTTCGAAAAGAAGAAAATTCTTTCCTCTCCCGTGCTTACTGGAATATTATTTATCATTATTGAAATACAAAATGGGTGTTTCTGAACAACTTTTTTGAGCACTTAGTATCGTCATGAGAAAAACAATATGTCCATGATTACACAAAAAAGATCGAGTTTTTTCTCTCTCTCTCTTTCTTTCTTTTTTTTTTTTTTTTTGTTACATCTTGTTTTATTTGATTTTGAGGAAGATTTTCAAAAGTAAGTAAGAGAATGGAATTTAAATTCAAATAAAACCCAAGTTAAATAAAAAGCCTGTGACCCTCTTCCTCCAATCAACTCTAATCTGAATTCTGAAACTTTGAATTCAAATTATGTTTTTCGCAATCACGAGTTGCAACAAGACCCTACTCATTAGAGTTATTGTTTCTAGAAATGGCTCCCCACACCAAGCATGCCCTTCCTCCTGGGTGGTTGATGTGTATAGTTGTGTGTGTGCAGGCTTAAGTGTGTGCACGTAGGCCTGTGTATGTGTGTAAAGGCGCGCGCGTGTAGGCGAGGGTGTATAAGCATGCGTGTGTAGGACATGGACGCCACCACCCAGCAGAAGTGGATTCCGGGGGACTGTGCTCAGGACCAGAGCAGCCGTGCCGCCGCCGCCGGTGGGCGGTGGTGCTGCTGGTCCAAGCTGAAAAAGGAACCACAACGTCAAGGACTGTCAAATGAGAACAATAAGCAATCGTGATTGCTCAACAAGAAGTTCCGTCTAGAACTAAACGAGCCTACTTTCCAGTATACCCATACTACTTTCTAGTACCTGATCAATATTCTCAAAAATAGCTAAAATCGCAAATTGTTTCAAACATATATTTTTTAATATTTTAAGCTGATTTATAGGAATTATGCCTCACTCATCTAAAAAATTAGATGCGTAAAAAATAAATAAATAAACGAACAAATAAAATAGCAGCACCTTTTAAACAAAGCAGCTAATACACTTTCTTCCATTAAAAAAATTCTTCTACCGCTTTCAAAACGAAAAAATAATAATTAAAATTAATAAGCTCATTAAAATAAATACATCATATGAAAAAAAAAGTTTCTTTTTCTTTTGCTGCCAAAAGTAATATTTTACATGATTTAATGCACTTATCAAAATAAATAAAAACAATAAAATGTCAACTTAAAGAAATAATTTTCATTGTCAAAAAAAAAAAAAAAAAAAAAAACCGTTTGCGCATATCTTTATATAGAAACATAAATGTCTTCGAGTTCATCGGCCGAAAACTGAATACCTAAATTAAAACTTTAGAATGAAAATAAAAACAAGTCATATTAAGAATAATTGTTTCACAGTTAAAAACCATGGCTGCTGAGTCGGAGTCAGAGTCAATCTCATTTTGGGATAAAGGAGTCGGAGTCGAATATCCAAGAATCGGAACATTAAATTTCAGTATTGAAAAAAATCGTCTGCGCTTATCTTTGTGTTAAAACGTAAAGGACTCCGAATTTCTTCGCCAAAAACTGAATACATAGATTGAATTGAAACTTTAGAGTGAAAATAAAAACAAATCATTATACAATCAAAAATATCCACATTAATTATTTCACAGTAGAGACCATGGTTGCGGAGTCAGAGTCAATCTCATTTTGGGACAAAGGAGTCACTCCGAAATTTGAAAGAGTAGGAGTCAGTCATTTCCACTCCGTGTATAAATTTTTGCTAAAGCTACGAAGTCAGAGTCGAAGTCGTGGCGTCGGAGTCCGACTAATTTTCGGGCACAGGAGTCGGAGTCAGGTGCCACAAAACTGTCGGAGTCGGGAGTTGTTCGTCATGAGCTATTTCCGAAAAAAATTGTTTGAAGTTAATCTGCTTTTAAGTTCAGAATCTATATTGACCTCCAGTGTCCCCGTAGACACAAATGTTAAAGGATTTGAACTTTTCAAAATTGAACGGAAAGTTGTTCAAATCAAAAAGATATTTTTTATACATGATCTTCCTCAAAAACTTTTTCCTACAAAGTTTGTTTGGAGCAAATTCACCTCTCAGTTTGGAATTGCCTTGAATTTCCCCGTAGGCGCTAATATTAAGTTTTTTTAACTGTTCAAAATGGAACAAAAAATAGTTCAAATCAAAAAGTGAAATGTAGGAATGGGGTGTCCTCGCCGAGATCTTTCGAACAAAAAAAATTGTTCGAATTGGACTATTCACTCAAAAGTTATTAGGGTGGACAGACAGACCGACAGACATTTTCCCCCATCTCAATACCCTACTTTTCGATTTTTAAATTTTTGATATTTATTTAATTATTATTTTTTATTTTTGACTTTTTTGTTTTTGTTTTTTGTAATGTTTTCAAGATGCATTAAGCCTTCTTTCATGCTTTTTTCTTCTTTCTCTGACTTTTACTGGGAAAGTAGGCTAAAAAGCTTATATGAGAACTGTAATTGTAATAAAGCTGAATACAGTTCCTTTTACTTTTAAGCAATTTAACAATCGATCAATCGATTATGAAATCGAACTATGAAAAATTGCTTTATCTTTGAAAAAGTATCTTTGAGTTCATGTAATTGATTGGAACAAAACATTTTTTGTTATAATGATCTTATCGCTTTTTAATTAGCTGCTAATAATGCTTTGTAGAAGAGCAAAACATCCAGGAAAACTACCGTAAATGAAAAAAAATTTCAAGGGGGAATTGTTATTTCCTATTTTACTTTTCAAGCACAACTGCACTCTTATTGTTAGTTACATTGAACGATAACTACATTTTATAACGCAAAATTGTTTTTGTACTTCTTTTGGAACGATGAATTTCCACAGAAAACGGAAATAGTGGAACAATGCAAAAGGAAGAGACGTCATTAATGGCGTCGTTTGGCGATGACTTGAAGATATATATTTCAAATTTGGTGTCGAAAATAAGATACGAATTCTCGCTTGTCCATGCTTATAGGGGTTTTCGTGTAGAGTCGTAAGCTCTACTTAGCGAGAGTTCGAGGTACTGTCTCTGTAAAACTGTCTTTCTTGCATAGGTTCGCAGCGAGCAGGGAAGCACGCTTCAATGGGTTGGTTTCCTTCAGTCAAAAGAAACTACTTTTAGTCATTGAAATGAATAGAATGAGCAAAAAAAAAAAAAAAAAATTACATGGATCCAGAAAATACTTCCCTTTTCCCAACAGTTATTTTTTAATTAATTTTTTTTAAATGTGCGATTTTTGAAACAAGGCGTGGTCTTGATGTTGTCACAAATGATGCAATTTGGCGCATCTTTCTACTACGTTTCCACGTTATGATAATCAAGCAGCGAATTAAAATTGCACTCCACGCTTGCTATCAACCATACCGTTGTCAGTACACGTGAGTAAAGATACGAATTAAATATTTTGTTCTGTTAATGGCAACATTGAATGGCATTTCATCATTTGTGATGTCACACGACAGAAGTGTAAACAATAAAACCGCTCCGATTTAAGTATTTTTTAAAAAATATTAAACGTAAACAAATTTATCAAAAAATGGTCAGATCCTATTCTTTTAAGCATGCTCTTTCAGAAAAAAATACTTTTAAAATTTTGGAAACGACCCCAGTATTCTTGCTAAACTTTCCGACACTTAAAATGTTCTATGCCTCATTCTGAGGCAGCGATTCTCAACCTTTTTTGACCTGCGAGTCGCAAAAAGCTTTTGAAAAAAAATGCGAATCGGTGAGATTTTAAATTATTGATTAATTTATATACTTTTTCAAAACGAGGAAGAAAAAAAAAATCTTCGATCCCGAACCGTTAAAAACTTGCGATAAAAGATTTCGAACCGGTGGGATTGTTGTTCCTTTTTATACTTGCCTTTTTCAATAAATAAATAAATAAAATTAAAAAAAAAAAAAATAAACAGAAAAGAAGAAAAGAAAGAAAGAAAGCTTTTGACTCAGATCGTGTTGTGAAATTTTTTCCAACCAGTGATTTTTTTCCTTTTGATAAAGTACTTAAAAAAAATAAATAAATAAACGAATAAAACTTTATGCAATATTAAACAACTGTCACAAAAGTGTTTAAAAGGAAAGCTACGTAATTATTACAACAGTTATGCGTCAGAAATGAAACATTTGTGAAAAATCATAGAAAATTACGCAAATTGATCTCAAAATTCAAGTAAAAAATGTCGTGTATGATTTTGTTGCTATTAATATTTTGATTTTATTTCATTTATTTTGAACAAAGATATTGTCGAGTTAAATTCATAGAGGATCAGTCAAATATTTCTACGGATCGTTGCCGGTCCGTCGGATCAACGATTGAGAATCTCTATTCTAAGGCATATTTTTGAACTGTATTTTTGTTTCTTTTACAAACCACACGTTTAGTTATTTTTATTGCAAAATTAGATTTCAGATGTCAACAAAAACATTTAAGTAATTTAATTTTGAAAATGCCATTTTCTCTGATTAACCTACTTGTAGGGTAAGCAGAGTAGGGTAAAAATATCATTCTATCTGTTTACTCGACTAGCAAAAGGTGTGAGAAAATACCTAAAAAAGCAAAAAAAAAAAAAAAAAAATATTTAAAAATATGCATTTAAGAAGTATAAATCTCTAACTCTTGTACGTGAATGCAAGCAAGCACCTTTCGTTAATTAATCAAAAGAGTACTAATGTGAAACACCTGGGATGCTCAAACGCATTTTATCCAAAGAAAACTTCCGGTAAGCCGGGTTATGATCATACGTCGTATAGTTTGATTATGTGTGCAAAATAATTGCATAACTTGATTATTACTGTTACACTACCAAGCACATAATATTAAGTATATTCCATCAAATTATGTCTGATCAATATCAACAAGTGCTTTACATCAGAAAACTAATGTTTAACAAAGCCCAAAAATGTTTCCCCCCCCCCCCCCCATCTATTATTTTTGAGATTTTGAAGAAAATAAAAAACAACAGGGTAATTGCATTTTCAGGAAGTTTAAAAATGAAATGAAGTTTCATAATATATATGTGTGCTCCTCATCGCTGCAGCAATATCAATGAAAAACGACTAGAAACAAACGCAAACTTAAAAAATATGGAGTTTAAAAGTTTGGCTATAAAGCATAGTATTTACTAAACGTTAAGGGTAACCGATCTTGTACCCAGTAGCGCAGCCAGAGGGAGAGGGAGGGTTGCACAGGGTCCCCCCTCTCATGCACAGAGAACTGAGTATAGTATTTTTTCAAAAAATGTTCCATATAATTAAAGAGAAAAACCGAACGCGCCTTGGTAGAAAAGTAGTTTTAATAGGAAATAATATATTGTACGACAGGAAAAAATCTCAATTTCTTTAAAAAAGAACATTAAAGTAAAAATTTTCGATAGTTGCTGATTATTGGTTAGTTAATCGCGTTTCACACCTCCTTTTTTTTTTTTTTTTTTCGTTCCCACCTCCTCTCCTATTTTTCTTTTTCCTAAGCGGTCAATAAATAAGAAAGTCTTCAAAACGCTATCAAACGGAAGCCCCCTCCCTGAGCCAAAATCATTAAAGAGCGTGTTAAATCTCGTTTCCAAGGTTTCAATTTCGCAAAATTTCCAGGGAAGATCTACTGAACAACTCGCTATCTAACAGCATCGAAAATCGTTTCAGACTGCTTTTCTGGAGCGGAAATTTATAAAAATTGCCGAATCCCAATCGTTTGTAAACGTTAACGTCGCGTTTTTATGATTTCAATTTCGGAAAATTTCTGGAAAAGGGGATCGAATCTTTGATATTATCCTCTAATATTATCCATATCGTCGAAAATTGGATTTTCAAGACGACAAATGGTTGAGGCGTTTAGCATGCAATTGTCTTTAAATAGAGTGAGTTGATGCTCTTGTACGAAATTTAAAAATGAAACATCTACGATTTCAAAAAAAGTTAAGGTGGAGAGCTAAACGTCTCCCTCTAAAGTCACTGAATATCGCTTAAAAACTTCGTTTAAAATACCTCTATTTCGAAATGTTTTGGGGAGAGTAACAGGGGCCAGAGCCCCCTTCCCGTAACATCATCATTGTCGGTAACTGGGAACTTCAATTTCGAAGTATGAAAGGATCAATTTTACTCTATTTTTCAAAAAAATATCGATCGAAGACAGTTCTTATGTCTGTCCTTAGAAATGATGTGTTTGTGTGATTCCTTACCCTAACGTTAACAAATGCAGTCTGTAATCGTTTTTCTAAGACATCAGTTTCTTAAAATTTCCTCAGTAGGCCTCTGAAACTTTCCTGTAACATTACTTTCCTCTAACATTACTATAGACCTCTACCAGGGACAGAGATTGGTTTTGTATCGGCGAAACTGGGGGAACACCAAAAAAAACATATAATATCCCAAAAACTGTTTACCCCCAGTTTCACCGACACTTAAAATTTCCTCCCCCTTTACATATATCAAAAGCTTAAGATTGAAACTGAAAAATAGGGAGGAAGGAAATTTCTTGTCGGCGAAACTGGGGAGACACACCTTAAAAACAGAGAACAAGATCTGTACTCGACCGCAAAACCTGTAGCCCATAAATGACTAAAAGCTCCAATATTTATCTCCAGTCTCACCAAGCTACTAGTTACCGTAACCCAGCAACATCTTTTGCAGGTTGATCAGCTATATGGTTTATTTTAGCCAATGAAATAATGCAAGAAAGCTGCACTTACCGGTTGTTCTATAAATGCTGTTCACACGTTGCACATGTCTCGTCATGGCGTCTATGCACGCCTCTTCATTCCCCATCTTTTGGTAGAATAAATGATCCGCTTGGAGGTAGAGCAGACACGTACTTTTCCTTCGATCCACAGCGACGTGCCTCTGTCCTCTATCCTCCGTCCACTGTGTCCTTTGAATAGAACGCACTCCATACGGCTCCGAACTACCCGTTCTACCATCCTCCGTGTAATGCAGAGCGTCCAACTCTCTCCAATAAGGAACATTGCTTTTGTCTTCCAAAGATGGTCCCATTCCTTCTTCAGAAGCCTCCCCTATCACAGTGGGGACGACGTCGCCTCCATTGCCTTGCTGCTTGGAACTAGTCGGCAATAGATTCGACGCTGAAGACGATGAAGAATGATTCGAAACGGATGAAGTAATGTTTTCATTGTTGGCACTTATGTCGGAATCGTAAACAGAACTGCGAAGAAACCAAGATTTTAAACTCTCCTCAACACTCTTGGGGAAATATTCTGACGAATGGAATCTCTTCTTTTCCGTGTGATTTCGTTGCTTTTCAAGCACACGTTCTGGCACATGGTGTTCCTGCGAAAAGTCACCATAGAACAAATCTCCCCCGTGGTCTACCGAATGTCTATGAATGGATTTTCGCCATTTGAGTCGTTTTTTATGAAATTTATGTACAGGAATTTTATACAGCTCATCTGAAAGTAATATTTTGTTTTGACTTGATCTTTTGCGGTGAAAACGATGTTTATTTCGTTTGTGGTGTCGAATTTTCGATACTGCGTAAACACAACTTCGGTTTGTTTCCGGAAATTGAATATCCGATAACCTATAAATCAAGGAGTGAAAATGCCGAGGGGAAGTAAAGTAGTTTTTTGCTGGTTCCACGTAATATTCTTCATCTTTCACCCGGACTGTGCCATCGAAGAGTCCTGAATCTAACAAAATTCCGTGAACAGATGAATTTTCTTCACCTAAAGAAAAATATTTTTTTTTTAAAGACATGATATAGACAAAGCATTTCTATTACATTTTATTTAATTAAGTCTGTAGATAAATGTTACTTTTTATCAACAAATTTGACCCCTACTTCCTCCTCGATTTTCGCAAAAAGTATAACACTTCACCCAGGGACGTGCACAGAAATTTTGGGGCCCGTCACAAATGACTTTCACGGGCCCCCCTCCATATTGTTCACTTCTATATTTCACCCCTCATTTAAAAAATATTACGTCGCCTTCAGGTTCGGGAGCGACCCAAGGGGTGTCCTTTCTCCCTCCCCCCCCCCCAGTGCACGCCCCTGACTTCAGCTTATCTCCTCCGCTCGCTCTGGCATAGGTCACGCTTTGTTACATAAATATTAAACCTATTATTATAAGCAGGCTTTTATTTCAACAAAAATACATGATGTCACACTTCTTTACTTTCCCTCCTTCCTCCGTTATCATAAACTGCCACAATTTCTCGAATCGTTATTTGTGGAATTCCGTTAATGAAAGAACAAAAACAATTTTCTAGGGATTTAAAATGTACGTAATGTAAAATAATATACATATCTCATAAGTGTTGCTGTTAGTAAAAATAAATAAATAAATAAATGACAAATAAAATAAAATAAAAAATAATATATATATATATATATATATATATATATATATATATATATATATATATATATATATATATATATATATATATATATATATATATATATACATAATGAATACTAATATCTTCTACTTTTAAAATTATTTATTTTCGGAAATAGTCTCTTGCTTTTATAAACGTAGATTTAAACCAGATTAAATACCCACAAGCAAGCAATATAGTAAAATATTAAAAATTACTAACATGAAATACACCACCAACTCAATCAATTCCAGCCGAGGACTGCAGTTTCGTGCTTATTAGCACTCATCAGCCCGGCTTAGGAAGTGATTGAGCTGGAGGTGGAAAACCTCTTAAATAAGTCAAGAGAGCCAAACAAACTGGTAGCTAATACAGAATTAGCACTAACCAGACGAGTGACCGAAACAATGGTTCGGTTCAACTCGAAGATTGAAGACAAGGCATGGTAATTTGGTACTAACATGATTTACTGATCCAACAAAATGCATACTCAGTTCCGATCTATATACTATTTCAAATTACGTAAATAAATATGCAACATTTCACATTTCCATTTTTTTTTTTTTTTTTTTTTTTTTTTTTTTTTGCAGGTTCTATAATTAGTGGCTTAAAGTCACTTGAAAATTAAAGAATTCGACAAGTTTTTATGTGGCCTTCATTCTTTCTCAAAAACGATTAATTCGCTTTATGGAGTTCTACCTTTTGTACATTTTTTTCTTACTTAATTATTTGAAGTTTTTGATCAATATTCTTCGCTGTCATAGTGAGCTAATCGAAAATTGAAAAGAATTAGTTATTTATTTGGTAGTCAAATCAAAAGGTTGCGAAAGCGGGCGCTCACAAACATGGATGCTAGCAAAAGTGGACGCTGAGAATGTGGAGAAACACATTGGTCATTATTTCCAATCGATGTTTACACCTTAAGTTCAAATATTCCTTAAGATCATCATATTCAACCAATAACTCTTTTTTTTTCCCCCGTTTTTCTCATAAAGATATAAAGAACGTAGTTGAGAAATGAAGTCCTTAAGCTCATAAATCATTTTAAAGAACGGCATGGGAAGGTGGGGGGGGGGGGGGGAGAAAAAAGAGAATGAAAAAGGGAAGATGAGAGAGGGATTAAGTTAACTCCTTGGCATAAGAACAAATTTCCGTTTTGATAAAAATGATCCTAATTTTCGTTCTTTTTCTCCTTACTTTTTGCTTTTGCTTTTATCGATTTAGCTTTTTTTCTTTTCTCAAGAACAGCTGATACGATTAAACTATTAAAAGTCCACAAGGAGAAGAAATATTGTTTGACAATGCAACGAAAGGCGGAATTTTTGAGAATTGAGATGAAGCAAATATTATTTTTCTCTCGTTAAGTTTTTCCTGGAAGCAGAGAATAGGATTTCACCAAGTGCCTTTGGCGCTGTCTACAAATTTTGAACAACTCACTTTTCAACAGCGATTCCACGAAGTACCCCCCTTATTGTTATTTTCTTTTTCGAGGAATTGCAATGGGGTCGTTTCCGAAATTTTAGAAGTATTTTTTTTTTCTGAAATAGCATACATACCTTAAAACATTTTGACCATTTTTTAAAATAATTTGACAAAGTTTACTATTTTGAAAAAAAAAAAAATTTAAATCGGAGCGCAGACTCAATTTTATTTTTTACGCTTCTGCTGCGCATGACATTACAAATGACGAACTGCTATTCACTGTTGCCATTAGCGCAGAACGCAATATTTAATTCACTTCTTTATTTTCGTGTACCAGCAACGATACGGTTTATAGCAAGCATTGAGCGTAGTATTTGATTTGCTTCTGAATTATCATCACGTGGAAACGCGGTAGACAGCAAGTGTTAAGCATTCAGCGCGCCAGTAGAATACGCGCCCAAGTTTATCATTTGTGACGTCCTAAAGACCACTCCTTGTTTGAAAACTGGACATTTAAAAAAATGAATTTAAAAAAATTGTTGGGAAATTAAAAGTATTTTCTGGGGGTCCATGTTATTTATTTATTTATTTTTTTGCTCATTCAATCAACTTCAGTGACTACAAATAGTACTTTTGACTGAAGGAAACAACCTCATTGTTAGTTTTAAAAGCATACGGAAAAAATTGTGCTTAAAGATATTATATCAGTGTTTTGATTTATATCTTTACGTTTAAAGAAAAGAACACCTTGAGACTAAACTGCAGTCAATTCATGTATGATCAGGGAAATGAAGGCAATTTATTAAGGCTTAGAAAATAATGAAGATTTTTGCAGCATCCTCTAGATTAAGAAACTAATTTAAGTAATATCTATTGTATACTATAGCAATGAAAATGACTCCACAAACTTTTTTTTTTAACTCAAGGGCGTTGGTTATGAGATCCTTCAATTTTTCTACATGCTTCACCGTTCATGGTCCAAACCCTTGAGAAGAGATAAAATGGAGGGAGTGAAGACTTTCATTAATGAAACCAAGACCCCAAGTCACGTGTTGTTACATTTTAAAGCAAAGCATTGGAAGAAATCAGGTTCCTTTTTCGTTTGTTTCGCGCAAAACTTTCCAACCATTCGTCGCTGTTGACTCACGTGACTTGGGGTATTTGGGTCAACTTTTGCTAAGTCAATGATTGGACTTGCTCCCTCCATTTTAATTCCTGCTCTAAGGTCCAAACGCCATGGGGTTAAAAAAAAAAAAAAAAAAACCGTCATTTTTACAAAATATTTCAATATATACGAGTATCTCAAAAGTTAAATGCTCTGGGGTATCAATTGCTTAGGTGTTCATGCTAAGATCTACTGGACCTCGAAGCTTAAATTTTAACTTTTGATTTAAAGATTATCTGAATCATCATGATCAGTCACTGAACAAGAGAAGTTCCCTTTTAAGATGAGAAACTGCACCCGGAATTTAATTTTGCCAATAGTATTCAAAGCCTAACCAACACTCTAGGGATCTTTTACCTACTTACGGCGTAACAGCTAGTATTCTTAACTCTCATTTTGTGATGAATAAAAGAATTTAAAATGTAAAAATTACTGCTAAAGTTTAATGCATTAGAATTCCATGTTTCAGTCTTAAAATAACATCAAGAACACTTTGCTTCAATTATTAAATGAACAGAATCCATAGCTGTTTCATTAAAGAAATTTCAAAGCCTCTCGAAATGGAAACGACGTTCAACATTTGTTTTCATTGCCTCAACATCCCTTTCTGTAAAAAGAATTAAAGTGCTCAAAATTTAAAATAAATGCTCTTAGCAGTAGAAGTAAGGAAAAAGGTAATGTTCTTTAAAGAAGAGAAAAATTTAATGTAATGACCTTCGACGTATCCGGCAACAGCACGTGCTTTATCGTAATGGACGGAAGATTTGGAATCTTCGAACTTCGTGTCTTCTGCAAAAACCCAGACGTCTCGTTTCAACCGGAGGCGAAACATTCTAGAAGAGAACCAGTTAAGAATTAGTCCATCAGAAAAAAAAAAGAAAATACATAAAGCACGGAAGAAACTTTACGTGTAGCATGTAATTTACTTAAGTTTTTCTTTTAAAATTTAAAATAATATTGGGATGGAATGGAAATATTTCCAATCATAGAAGTAAACAGTGTTCGAGTAATGTTTTTAAAATTTAAGGTTAAATTTAAATTAGTTACAGTAAAATTTTTTGAGCAATCACGATTGCTTATTGCTTTCATTTGACTGTTTTGATGTCCTATCATTTTATTTTCTCGCCAGCACCCTCTGCAGCATCACCATCGACCGGCTCCTCACGATGCTGCTCTTCTAGCGAAAGCCATCTCCAGGTTGCATCCATATGCTACACACACGCGCATACATACACAACTACACACACATACACACACACACAAACACATACACATACACAAACACATTCATACACACATACATACACCTACACACATACACAAGCACATACACACACACGCATACATACAGACACCTACACATACACACCTACACACAACTACCACCCACACACTCATGCCTGTACACAGATACAAACACATATGCATACACACACACACACACACACTCGTGATTGCGAAAAACATAATTTGAATTCCAGATGTCAAAATTCAAATTAATTTTTATTTTATTTATTTATTTTTTACATAAATTCGATCGGAGTTCAAATCATCTTTTCCTGCAGAATTTTTTTACCTATCTAGACTTTCAGTTATGAACTGCAGTCTTTGGATTTGGATGTGATACACGGGCTGTCTGATATATTGCATATATTTCACCTAGTTGATTCAAACTTCAGGAGAAACAAAATTATTGAAAGCGTGTGGTAAAAATGAATTTTAGATTCAATTATTTTAAGGGCATTGTTTGAGAAGTTCAATAAAAAAAATTTTGCCAACTACGGCGGAAATTTGAACTTTTTTTTAACTCAAAAACCAGTAACGCGAGAAATGAAATGGTTCCACCAAAATATTGAGAGGGGATTTAACAGTACGCAAAAGCCATAAACTTCTTCTTTCAATTAAACATTTTCTTATGCGATAAATTTCGCGGTGAGTATTTAGTTCATCTGACGTTACAACTACTTTTGGCGTACTGCTGTCATGACTTATGCAAAAATGAATGCCTTAAAACACATGATTACACGAAGGAAATGTTATACACATAGAGCTAATCTTTACTAATAATAAAGCTGAAATTCTCTCTGTCTGGATGTCCGGAGGATGTTTGGATGTCTGGATCTCTGTGACGCGCATAGCGCCTAGAGCGTTCGGCCGATTTTCATGAAATTTGGCACAAAGTTAGTTTGTAGCATGGGGGTGTGCACCTTGAAGCGATTTTTCGAAAATTCGATGTGGTTCTTTTTCTATTCCAATTTTAAGAACAAAACTATCGTAAGATGGACGAGTAAATTACAAAATTATAATAACGTGGAACCGTAACATGGGCACAAGTCAATTGGCGAGATACGAAATTATCATAACGTGGAACCGTAACATGAGTACAAGCCAATTGGCAAGAAAATTCACCATACATTATTTGTAAATGCACAGGCGAACCAAAAGACCTTTTAATTTTTCTATTAGGGGCAAAGCCGTGCGGGTACCACTAGTATACAATAAAGTACGTGCTCCTTTATCCACAAGAATGAAAATGGCTGTCAACATGAGGTGAAAGTGATGTGATCAGAAAAGATTCTACATTTGTCATCTTTCTCACCACACCATAGTGAAGTGAAGTACATGTTTAACTAAGTTTGAGCGCTTGGCCGGTAGCTAGATCGCCAAACAATGGTGGTTTAAATCACTTTCATCCTCACAACCGAAAAATAACTATATCGTGTGCTCTAGTTCTTCTTTTACTTGAGGTTGTGACATGTACATGTTGAGTACATAAGTAGGCGGGAGAAGTATATTATCTGCCAATTATCTGATCCACTCTCCTCAAACTCTATCAGTTAGAATATCATTTATATTCGTTACATTTAAATTTAGTCCTGACAGAAAACTAGATAGCATGTTCTTAAGTTGCTTCACTCGCTTATTTCGTGCTTATCCGCATTTTACATATGCACAAAAATGTTAAATCTCTCTCTTTTTTTTAACAGTGCACATTTTCTTTACGTATGTTAACATTTCTTTTCTTTGCAATAAGTTTTTTAAATCTGCCTCTAAACACATGAATACAAAACTGGTTGCCGACGAAATATAAATGCAACTAATGATATGATTTTTCCTTTTAAAGCTTGCAAGTATTTTCAAAGGTATTAAAAACTCACAATCACAAATTTTCCAGACAACCTTTAAAAAATTCCGAAACTGTATGCATGCCAGGATTTAGGTACAAGCTAAGCAAGCTATAGCCTCCGCTTTGCTAGGGGCCCCCCGACTCCCAGAAATCAGTATGATTCGTCTCAAAAATTAAATATATAAATAATAAAGTAATTTTCTATTGCTTGAAAACCTTGAAAATTTGGAAAAATGTGGCTACAAATCACAAATAGGAGAGGGTAGGGGCAGGGAATGCCAATATATGTCAAATTCAGCTCCTGTACCAAATATGTAAAAACCACGATTCTTACGTTTCTGAAACATATTACAATTTTTTGTGACTCATATGTTTTATATCTTGCTAATTATGTAATTCCCAATGCAGGAACTCCGTATTTTGGTATGCAATACCAAAAGAATATTTTGGAAATTCTTTTGGTGTTTCTTGCTTTTATCTTACTTCTTCTGCATGCTGTCAATCTGTTTGGCATGGAAGAAAATACACTACCTCTATTCCTTTTTGTTTTCTGACCCACTTGCAACTGAAGAGAAGTTGTTGTCTCGTGAGAAATCTATAGTTTATTTTTTCTTTTAAATTTAAAATAGCTGCTTTGACAAAGTTAGAACAGGAGTGTACAAATTTACAATCAAGTACTAAAATATCAGAGATTGGAAAGTACAAATGAAGTGAGCTAAATAATTTTAATTGTTCTAGAGTCGTCGAAAATAATAAAATAAGTCTTTGAAATGAAAATCCGAAGCAAAATTGGGCTAAAATTTTACTTCTTGTAAAGTGTATAAATTAATTGTTCAAATGAACAGTATGTAACTCTCTTGTTACCTATTTTCCGAATCTGTACACCATTTCTTTTAAAGCATTTTTTTTACAATTGATCATTTTATATTAAAGTCGTTGTATTTGTCGGTGGGTTGAAGAGGTGATTAAAAACTAATTGTACCGAAAGCTAATGTGAGCAAGTAACAATGCATCGTCTTTTCTCTTTCCGTGCTCTTTCTCTCTGTCAACTGTTGTTAATGATTTGTCAAATCAAAAACAATTTTTACTGAGCATTATCTTAATTTGCGAAAGAGTACTTTAAAAACGTTTTGTTTGCCTATTTCTGTTATGATATTTTTGTAGTTCCAACTACATCTTATAAGGCTTCAAAATGCAGAATTTTATATCTATTTTTCAAACTTTCCTCCGGGGGAGAAACCCCCGGAAACCCTACAATTGAGGATATTCTATACACCACTAAAAAAGGAGTCATGGATCACTCTCTTGATACCATCCAATCCAAAAAGAACTTCAGGGAAAAAACGATCAAAAAAATATAAGTATTGTTGTTTGTATCAGAGGACAAAGACAGAAATAGTAAAGGGGAAAACAATAAAAAATGGCCTCTTACACCCCACCCCCCGAGAGAAACCTTGTTTAAACTACGAAAGGGGGCTCCATACCTAAAACAGCTTAGGGCCCCGTTAAGTCTAAATCCGTTCCTGACTGTATGGAGCTTTAAATCTAATGAAACTTAGAGAAATTATTTTATACTTTTTAGTTCATTTTAAAAACATGGTACTTCAAAACTTTTTTTCATTTCATTTCTGGGATGAATAATAAAACATGATTAGATAAAAAAGTTTATACTTTTTATTCATAGATACATTTACTTTTTTTAAATAAAAGAATTTGAGCTATTTTTCATCAATGCTTATTTTCAAAATTTAAAAATTTTACTTACCTATTGTAAGCTTTGAACTGAAGAGTGAAATATCGGTCCACGGGTGATCGAATGGAACGACGATGTTGCTCTTTGAATAAATACTGGTCATAGAACAGGGGCTCGAAATATGGAATGTAATCGTTTAGAACTTGATCTGGAAAGGAAACGTTTATGTTTTAGAACACTTTATAATCATTAAAATAGAATATATGTGAAAAGAATATGCACTACTAGTGTCTAGATTTGCTTTTTTTAAATTTTAGCTCTTTTTTTCTTTCTTTCTGTATTATTATTATTATTTTTGAACTGCGGTCGAGGAAAAGATAGACCATAAGTTCATAAATAAGTTGCCAGAAGGTTTGCACGATGCCAGAAAATATTAGTGGACATTTTTCTGAAATTAAAAAAAAAATGTTCATCATAAAGGCACAAGATATAAGTGAAACTTTTATCTCAATTCACTATTTTTTAAAACATTCTGAACTGTCACTTTACCCACACGTTCTCTCTTACGCTACGCTCTTGTTCTTTTTGAGGCTGACTGAGGCATATTCACAACAAAGTTGCGAACATTAATAAGAAAATAGTTTACAAGCAAAGAGAAAACTAAACAATATTCGAAAGCCGTTTTTTAATTGTTACTAAAAACAATGAAAAATAATAATAATCATAAAGTTGCTTCTGTAAATGAAAATTTACAAACTAATTTCAAGGTTGAACTCAAGCAGTGTGGATTTCGCTTTTTAACTGATGACTTGCCTTGAATCAAAGAAATCTTCGAAAACCTGCATTTTTTGCAAAGTTTAAAACGCCTAAAATCCACAAATATATGCTTGCTTAAGTTCGGCCTTGAAATTAATTTGTTATATTTATTAACAAAACTAACTTAGTAAGTAACAATATTTAAGTTTTTGACAACAGTTTAAAAACAACTACGTTATTTGCGTCGCATAAAAAGGTTACGGATCAGAATCTCAAAGGTCTCGCATAAAAAGTTTCACTTCATAAAACAACAACAATATTCGCACTCGACGTCTGCTTGGCACCAGTTCGTTCTTGTCCAAATGAAACACGTGATTGAGTGGTCAAATGGCGCATTCATTTCTTTGCTTACATCTACTCTACATTTCCCGTGAAAGCAGTATAGTTAGCTCATTTATGCAAAAATAATCAAGAAATACACCAATTGCTCTACCAGGGCCGGATTTGGAAGTGTGGAGGCCCCGGGGCAACAAAGGAGTGGAGGCCCCTAATCAGGGTTCAAAAAGATCATCATATTTTTGAAAATATCCGATACTTTGATATATATCCGAATATTTTGATGTACATGTATATATCCGATATTTTCGACCCCTGAAAGTTAGGATATCTTGTAAAAATTTTATTGTGAGGGCCCCTTTGTTGTGGAGGCCCCGGGGCAGTAGCCCCGCCTGCCCTCCCCTAAATCTGGTCCTGGCTCTAGCTCTGTCCATTAAGATTAGGCGTTGAAAACCAAAGCTGCGAGTCGGAGTCAGACTGATTTTGAAGCAAAGGAGTCGGAGCCATTTTTTTCCAAGAGTCAAAGTCGGAGTTTCCCACAAGGTCCGCCACCCTGCCAGCGCTTTCGGAGTCGGAGTCAACCTGATTTTCGGATAAAGGAGTCGGAGTTGATGGCTCTGAATTTCCCGGAGCTGGAGTCGATCATTTTAGCTCCGACTCTGCAGCCTTGTTGAACGCAGTGCCTAAAATGTGACAGTGATTTTGCAACTAGGTTGACGCAGCTTTTTAAAGAGATAGAAATTACACGGCTTCAGCGTTTTTAAAAAAATGTATGAGGATAAATATCAATGCATAAATTAGGATGGTTTATATCAAAATGCAGTCCTCTCAGTGCGATCCCATATTATGATTATTTTTTCAACTAAAAGGAAACAGTTATCGATGCAAGCTAAAAAATAAATTTCAACTCCAAATGGTTTCTAAAACCATGCACATAAAATAAAATTTAAAAGAAATGAAAAAA
The DNA here is from genome assembly GCF_026930045.1 of Uloborus diversus. Lineage (NCBI taxonomy): Eukaryota > Metazoa > Arthropoda > Arachnida > Araneae > Uloboridae > Uloborus > Uloborus diversus. The sequence continues at coordinate 24,602,896 of NC_072734.1, read as the reverse complement.
AAAATCAATTAATGTCATTAAAAACAGCTTCTTTCACAAAGTAAATGCTTTATATTGATTTCCATCAGCGTGATATTATTGAAGTGTTTAATTAAAATGCACGGGTATCAAACTTCAATAATTTGCTATCACACCACTCCACTAATTATCTTAAACACCGTTCCAGAAATAATGATGCATGAACTATACGTTAAAAAGCTTCATTCATGGAAATAAATCTAAAGCAAAACCACTATTTTATGTTCTGAATGTTCTCAGAAAATAAAAACCTTGTGAAGACCATAAAAGTCCAATCGAATCGAGACTAAATAACTAGAAAGAATTTATTGGGGCTATTATGGGCTTCGTAGAAAGGCGGGATAAAAGTTGTACTTTTCTTCAATGCATAATTAATTTTGTTAACTTATTTTCACAACCAGGTCATGGAGTGATTTTTGTGTAATTCTTTACTGCTCTAGGTAGTGTATTTGGTCATGATATATTAATTTATATGTTTGCATGAGTTTATAATTAATTTGATCAATATCAGAAGTTTATTATAGCATTAAAAAAAAGTGTCATGCGCTTTTTTCCTTTACATATCATATTAAAAAGTACATTTATCAATCGATTTGCATTACGTTCAAACTAAGTTACTACGCTCAAATTAACATATATCTTTCAGCAATTCCAAAAAAAAAGCATTCCCTAGCTCTGGGGTTTTTATCTCAAATCTGAAACATGTGAAAGCAATTTTTTTTTTTTTAAAAACATGTGTCGCTTTGTCGGATAGGTGGCACAGTGGTTTGGCGTTGACTTCGTAAATTTTTGGTCGCAGGTTTTGAAGCCGCGGTCCAAGTGTTCAGTTGGTGGTTTTTTGCGATGAAGAAAAGCATCAGTACCCATTCTGCATGATTACGCATCATGTTGAAGATTATTTGAGTGCCTAAATGGCTCAGGCTCTTTCGGTTAAAAAAAAAAATATCGTAGTGTAATTTCGCATCGTGAGAGCCCAGGTTACTCCATCTGGTGGAAAAATGGGGGTGAAATTTTAATGTGCCACTGACATCCACGCCTTAATAGTCGAATATGAGAGACTGTATGTCATACCGAGAGGATGGAAGGCTCACACAAAGTCTTTAAAAGACTGGTCCTTAGCAGCTGCTTTGGAAAGAAAACAAACTTGTTACTTAAGGGCATATTCAAACCTATCACAATTGATCGCATTCGATTCACTCAAATCATATCCATCAACAGCACAGCCAAAAATTTTCTTTTGACTTACCCAAAATGAAATTTCTTGCTACGCTACTGGTAATATAGAATTCGATCGAATCGAACACAATCGAGTTGAATATGACTTTTATTCACGTTGGAATCAATAAAGTTACGATTTCGCCTATTGTTCAGAGATTTCATTATAATTATTTTTGGACGTAGGTGGGAAAAGCTTTTTAATCGCTATCATTAAAAACAATAATAGTAATTAATTATATAACTTTGTGAATAAAGTTAACAAATAAATTTCAAGGCTGAACCTAATCAAGCATAGATTTGTGAATTTATGTAATTTTATGAATCTATGTAGATTTGTGAATCTATGGTTTCAAGACTACTCTTGATATAAGTTATCAGTTTAAAAGCGTTTATAAAAATTTGCACCATATACAGTGAAACCTGTGTAAGTTGACCACCTGCGGTGCAGTACTTTGGTGGTCAACTTAGACAGGTGGTCAACTTATAGAGGGTAGTAACAAAAACTGTTTTTTTTTTTTTTTTTTTTTGTCATTTCTTCCCACATGCATTCAGTTTTTAACTAATTGGAATACTTTAAACTCCATTTCATTGTTTAACATTACTTTAAGACAATAAGTAAAATGGTTTAAAATATTTTTAGAGATTATTTACCAGAATGACGCGTAAATTATCATACAAATTCAAAATATCTGTAAATCGATCGAAGAAAAAAAATGTCTCATTGCTTATGAAAAACTACTTACTTGACATGAACAATTCCTAAAAATTCATAATAAGTCAAAAGTGACTTAAATTCTTTGATTTTTTTTCTTGTACATTTGTAACAATAGTAATCTACTTTTCAACAAAATAACTTCTTAATGAAGTTTGGTGCATTTTCTGGGACTTAACATAAACCCAATGTTTTTGGTGTTTTTAAAAATGTTTGGTTGCTTATTTGACGCATAACTGATTACACTTTTAGTACAATCTAATGCTTTTGCCAAGTGGTCAACTTACAAAGGGTTTTTTACAATACTCCAAACCAAAGCTGGTGTATATTAGTGGTCAAGATAGACAGGTGGTCAAGATAGAGAGGTGGTCAAGTTACAGAGGTTTTCCTTCATTATATAAGATAGGACTAATTCCGTTCCTGACAAAAGCGGTCAATTTAGACAGGTGGTCAACTTACAAAGGTGGTCAACTTTACAGGTTTTACTGTAATAGATTTTTTATGTAAATCTATGACATGCTTTCCAATACACAAAGGAGAGGAAAAACCAAATTTAAAAATTCACTACTGAAATGAAATACGAGCAAAACGACCTCAAAGAGATTGAATAAAGAAAAAATTTTTCGAGTGGAAATAGAGAGCAGCCAATATTAAATGCTGACATGAACGGTGTCTTATAACAAAGAAAATTACTCAGGGAATAGATATTCTCCAACATCAATCACAGATTTTGACAGTGGACTAGATGGCAGATTCTAGAGGAAGAAGCTTAAGGAGAATAATTTGTGTAGTATCACGTGTGATTAATTTCTGAAATGTTTCTCAAAAGTGAATTTTCTTGTCAAGAACTTGAGGTACACCGATAAGAGCAAAGAAGACACAAGCTCAAAATAGATATAATATAGAAATTTATTATATTAATAACCTTACTATGAAACCAAACGATGGAGTAATAATACGGTGAAACCCCGATTTCACACCTCCCGAATCTACGTTTTTCTCGCATTTCACGTTTTTTCATCAGGTCCCAGGTTTTCCGTATACTAATAACGTTAATTTAACCCGGATGGAAAATCATGAACATCGATTTGAAACTGATTTTCCGTTATTTAAAAATGCTTATAACTTTTCTGTTGGCGATTTCAGGGACTTGGTGGTTTCAATTCCATATTAAAAAAATCTTCTACTGGGGCATTTTTCGCAGCTTTCGAATGACACTAAAATCGAACCGATCGGATAATTATTTCGGATAGAAAGAGCCATTTAATGCCATTTTCGGTTCTTAAAATTAAAATTCGAACGGTTCGGTACTTTTTTGAGGGTCGACAAACCCCCTACGTTCCTTATCGGGTGCCCAAGTACCTCTCTGTCAAATTTGCGACGTAAACTGTGGATTTGTAGAGGGAACATACACACATGCAAACATACCTATATATTCTCTGTTTTATTTATACAGATTTCTAGTCACAATGAACCCATGTTACGATCTCATGAAACTGATGTCAATTCCGCTTTTAAAATCAAATTACACCAGTTTTCAGAAATTCAGAGGAGGGAGACTTAACTGAAATATTTTTATTTAGAACTTATTGAAGTTGAACGGAATCACTTGCGTTCCCATACATTTGTAATGAGCGTATTTTCCGGTAAACAATACGTCCGACAACACCGGGCGATCAAAAATCATATCTTGGCGGCTAGTTTTTCCGGAGCAAAAATCTTTCAGCAGACATGTTACACTGACTTTTTATTAGCTCTAAGAAATTAATCTTCTGGCGTACAAAATTTTCTTCCTGACTATCAGATTTCAAACATTTTGTCGGTCTCTGAATACGAGTGTCTGCAGTAAAAACTAGGTTTTGCGTTCGGATAAGCTCATTTTCCCGCAAATGGTACTTCTCTGCAATATGGCAGAGTATGCAGTGAAAGTCAAAAATCTTCGATCATCATTCTGATATATTTAGAAAAGCTTATTTTCCCGAAATCGGTGCTTCTCTGCAATACGACAGAGTCTGCAGTGAAAACCTATTTCGGTAAACGTAGCTTGTTTTAGCCTACTTTCCCAGTAAAAGTCAGAGAAAGAAGAAAAAAAGCACAAAAGAAGGCTCAATGCATCTTTAAAATATCGCGAAAAAAAAGTCGAAAATAAATAAAATCCTCATATAAATAAGAGCCGATCATCGAGTAACCCACGTGATTCAACAATGAAACTCACGCCACGACATGATAATTTGATAACATGTTTTGGTAATGTTTAACATGCAGGGAAAGACTTTATTGTGACAAGGCTGAACTCGATCCGATCACTTAACTGTTTTACTGGTAAGACTCATTTCAGGGGAATGAAGAAACGGAAAAATTGTCAACAATGAACGCTACCTAGTGGAGTTTAGGGTTCATCCATAGACTAATAATAAGAGACTCTTATAATTAGTCTATCGGTTCATCCACCTGAGTTAGGGTTACAATTTCAACTATCAAAATATCACCAAACAGGCCATTTCTTCGTTCAAATGTAGAAGCGTAGAAGCAATTTTCACCCGTCATACGTTGACGGGTGACTTTTTAGAAATTAAATAAATATCGAAAAATTAAAAATTGGAAAGTGGGGTATTGAGATAGGGAAAAATGTCTGTCGGTCTTTACCCCCCCCCATAACTTTCGTGTGAATAGTCCGATTCGAACAATTTTTTTTTTTTGTTCGAAAGAATTTGGCGAGGACGCCTCATTCCTATATTTCACTTTTTGATTCGAACAATGTTTCGTTCAATTGTGTTCAAAAAATCTTAACATAAACGCCTACAAGGAAATTCAAGGCAATCCCAAACTTAGAGACAAATTTGGTTCAAAACACTTTGTAAGAAAAAGCTTTTGAAAAAGATCATGTATAAAAAATATCTTTTTGATTTGAACAACTTTCCGTTCAATTTTGAAAAGTTCAAATCCCTTAACATTAGTGCCTATGGGAACACTGGAGGTCAATATAGATTCCGAACTTAAAAGCGGATTAACTTCAAACAAATTTTTTTGAAAATAGCTCATGACGAACAACTCCCGACTCCGACAGTTTTGTGGCACCCGACTCCGACTCCTTTCCTGAAAATTAGTCGGACTCCGACTCCACGACTTCGACTCTGACTTCGTAGCTTTAGCAAAAATTTATACACAGAGAAAAAGTGTATAACTCCGACTCCGGCTCCTTTATCCCAAAATTAATCCAACTCGACTCCCCAAACATTGGCAGAGTTGGGAATTTAAGGAAAAATGACCGATTCCAACTCTGAGTCTTCGATTTAAAAACCTTTGACACCCGAATCTGACTCTTTTGTCTCAAAATGAGATTGACTCCGATTCCGCAGTCATAGTTTTTACTGAGAAATAATTATTCGCAACTCCAGAGCTCGAATACGCTACCTTGAGGTGGTTAACAACACTAAAGAAAAAGGTAAAACATTCCATTCCACGTGTTTTCTTTGGGGTAAATTACAGGCTTCAGACAGTTTATGATGTAATGTAATTTCAGAAGAACAGAAAAGAAAGCTTCCCACAAACACGATGAAAAATTACTGTCATTCAAGTACTGTCTAAGTGTCAAAGCAAGTTATAAGTTATGGCGTGTGTTTGTTTTACCTTTTTCATCCGCCATTAGACAGTGGCTGCAGCGCCCCCTAAAGTTTATTGGAGTTGTGAATTCCTAATATGCTTTGTTTTTATTTTCACTCTAAAGTTTTCATTTATGTATTCAGTTTTCGGTGGATAAACTCGGAGTCCTTTATGTTTCTACATAGAGATATGCGCAAGCCATTTTTTTTTTTTTTTTTGACAATGAAAATCATTTTTTTAAGTTGACATTTTATTCTTTTTATTTATTTTGGAAAGTACATTAGTTCATTTTAAAAAAATGGCAACAGGGGAAAAACAAACGATTTTTTTAATGATGCATTTATTTTAATGAGCTTATTCGCAACTCCAACAAACTATAGAGGTCGCTGTAGCCAGTGTCTAATGGCGAATGGAAAAGGTAAAACAAACGCACGCCGTAACATATAAAGTGCTTCGAAGCTTAGTAAATGACAAACATTTTTGTCCGTATGTATAATTTTTTTGTTCTTCATTCTTTTGAAAAGATTTTTCGAAATCTTTTGATTATTCTGACCCATGTAGGAAGAGATGAGAAATAAAAGTAAAAAAAAAATAATAATAGTAAAAAAATAATGCAAAACACACAGTAAGTTGTTCTGAAGCAGCCATTTTCACGATGTTGAGTTCGATATTCATAAATGTTTGGTTCCCTTCGAACAATATTTTCATTTTGTACTATTTTTTTTTATACATTAGTACTTATTATGTCCAGTTTCGTGACATTTCCGACATTTTTGTCACATAGTGCACATACGTAACCGTAAGACTGTCAAGAATAACATTCAATACAAGATAATTCATTTCTATGACTATATATGATTGAATATCAAAAGCGGAAGATGATATTTCATTCTTTTATTTACTTGGTGCAAATTGTTTTATTTATGTAATTGAGTTATTTCTTCGAATCGGTATACTAAAAAATTATCTACTACTTAATTCTCGCTGTTTCATATGTTCCTCAAACTAAACTAACTATTTCTCAACTAAATGCTAAAATTCTGTCATGCTATGCTGTGTAAATCTCTACAAAATGCTCACGGATACATCGTGGCAGTTCTGCTTTAAATCATCATGCATTTAATTCATTTGTCATTCATGATTTAAATGATAAGCGAAATACTGTCCAGATACATTATTCTTTCACACAATACTAAAACCATAACCCTAAGTTGGCGCACTATTTCAGCGATAAAAATTCCAAGCTTTTATTTTTTATTGCTCAAATTCTAAACGTTCTTTCTGGATTTTTCAATCCGTTCTGCGATAAATATTTTCAAGAATATTTATTTGCATACTGTCCATTTCAGTTAGATGCTTTAGTAACAAGGTTATTTAAATCAATTGTGTGGAATTAGGTTAAGGAACAGTAGTAATTTTTCAGCATGGCTCTAGTGTAGTGTCCAGCCAATGTTATTAAGTCCGTTTGTTTTCATCGAAATGAAGAACTAATATTTATTCAAATTCATTCAGAACAAGATAAATAAAATGTGTACTCACAGTTTTTTAGCAGATATTTTTGATTTTAGGCTGTTGCGGGTGACGATTCCAAATGATGAATTATACAAATAAAACAAATACACATAACAAACTGCTTGTTTTGCCCAAAATGGAACACGTGGAACGCAATGTTTTAACTTTTTCGGCAATTTTATAAATCATTGCAAGGTAGCGTATTCGAGCTCTGGAGTTGCGGAAATTTTATTTATTTATTTATTTATTTATTCTTTTTTTTTTGAAATCGGTTAAAGAGGTTTAATTTTTTTTAAATAGAAAAAGTATATTAGCTGCTTTGTTTAGGTGCTGCTATTTTATTTGTTCGTTTATTTATTTATATTTTTTACGCATCTAATTCTTCAGATGAGTGAGGCATATTTTGTTCCTAGAAATCAGCTTAAAATATTAAAAAATTATGTTTGAAACAATTTGCGATTTTAGCTATATTTTTGAGAATATTGATCAGATACTAGAAAGTAGATATTGGTATACGGGAAAGTAGGCTCGTTCAGTTCCAGACGGAACTTCTTGTTCAACCAAGACTGTAGTTAAAAATCTGCCATCAGCGTTCTGATATTGATAAGCTCATTTCCCGTAAATGATGCTTCTCTGCAATATGACAGTCTGCAATGAAAACCTATTTCGGTTAAATGTAGCTTTTTCAACCATGACTGTAGTCAAAAATCTGCCGTCATCGTTCTGATATAGATCTCATTTTCCGGTAAATGGGTGCTTCTCTGCAATAAGACAGAGTCTGCAGTGAAAACCTATTTCCGGTAAACGTAGCTTTTTTTTTTTTTTAAACAATGACTGCAGTCAAAAAATTCACATTAAATAGAAATCAAAACACTATATTAAAAAAAAAAAAAAAAGAAAAAGAAACTTAACTTTCCTATTCCCTCATCGCAGCGAGCTCTTAAGAACTCAGCTTTGTATTTTTACGCATTTTCCAAAAAGTCAGTCGATAAAAGTGTTTAAGAAGCAGACTTTATAAAAGTCGGGGGGGGGGGGGTATCAAGTACACATCATTCTTTATTTTGCTGAATTATTTATGGATGGTATTTTCTTCTAATGATTTCAAAAGATTACATTTTTTTCTACCCCTCCCCCGCTTTCATTTTTTTTGTAATCTATAAAAATTAAGAGGTTTCTGACTTAGTATTTTTCTTAAATTAGACGTTTTCGAAGCTCTGTGCATTGAAAATTAAATGAAGTTAACTTTTGTGATTTGGCATGTGTTATATAGTAGCTAAATTAAACCATTCTGTAAATTTTACGGCTGACCTTCAGAGTTGTCCTCCCGCCTATGCGCCCGCAAATGTCCTCTGTTCACTTGCGTTTTTTTTTTCTTTTCTTGCGCCGTCAAAACTGTTCACCTTCGTCTCATAATTATTTTGCGCCCTCAAATCTGTGTGACTTTCGTTTTTTTTCCTTCCTTTCTTTCTTTTATTTATTTTTACGCCCTCGTACCTGTACGCCTTCGTTTGTTTTTATTTTATTTTATTTCACTTTATTTGCGTCCTTAAACGAATGCATTTTTTTTTTGTTATTATTATTATTACTGTTTTAACCCTCAAACCTGTGTGCACCTTCGGTTTTTTTTTTTTTTTTTGAATATAACATATGTTAAAAATTTATAAAAAATTAAGAAATAAGTTTTTTTTTTTTGTTTTTTGTTTTGCCTAAAAAAATTCCTGGGTCGAGATACAGGCCGCCAAAGATGGTCGGCCTGTCATGATTTCTCACTTGCGATTTTCGTCAAAATCTTTAAAATACAATATCTAAGGAACGGTCGAACATATTTAAGAGGATATTGTTTAAAAACGACCTGATGTGTGCATCACAGACTTCCTTTTACTCCAATTTTAATGTCATTTTCCCATTATTGGTAATTTTAATGTGATTCAATAGTTTACTCTCTAAATATCACCACCAGTGGCAAAATTGAAACCAGATTTTTAAAAAAAAATCGCCAAATTTGTCGCTAACTTGGCGACAAAACTTTGCGATTAAAAGACTGGCGATATATCGCCAAGTGTCCAAATTATAACACCACATGAGTATACATCGAAATTAACAATGATTTCCCACAAAAAAAGGGGCAAAAGACCCCTTTTGAAACACCCGAATGCAACCAAAAGGGGATGTGCACAACTAGACCCCACTAGGAGTCTCCGTACAAAATTTCAACTTTCTAGGACATACCGTTATTGAGTTATGCGACATACATACATACGTACGTCACGAGAAAAGTCGTTGTAATTAACTCGGGGAATGTCAAAATGGATACTTCGGGTTTTATACGTTCTTAGGCACTTATCCGCGCGTGGTCAGGCTGAAAAAAAAACTCAACATTAATTCGGGGGTGAGCAAAACGGAAATTAATGCCGAATTTTGAGTGAAAATTATTTTCGCGAATACAATACTTCCTTTTTTGAAAAAGGAAGTAAAAATGCAACATTTTGAAATATGTGCTTTAGTTTTTTTCCCACAGTTTTTTGAAAAAAAAAAAAGTTTAAAATAATTTTTTTTGATTTTTCCCAAAACTGACATTTTTAAAAATTTTCATTTTTTCTACAGCTTGTTAGTACTACTGAGCACTACGTTCCCTTAAAAGGACAGCTTCCACTTTTTCGTTTAACAGATTTTAGAGGCATTTGAAAAAATGAGGGTTTTTAATGAAATTTTATGTAAAGGCAGACCTTAAAATTCATTTTTTTTTTTTGCAGTGAGTGCCCAGAAAACACTTTTAATTCAATCATCTAGCGAAACTTTCATTTTAAGCGGCCATTTTATTCAGGATATTGAATTTAGTGAAAAGAAGA